>NW_024744357.1:2917369-2943107 GCF_018991925.1 Homarus americanus | reverse complement strand
ATGGGAGTGGTGGTAGAAGCGTCAGTAGTGGTGGTGGTAGGAGCGTCAGTGATGGCAGTGGTGGCAGGAGCGTCAATGATGGGAGTGGTGGTAGAAGCGTCAGTAGTGGTGGTGGTAGGAGCATCAATGATGATAGTGGTGGCTAGTGGTTTTAGTAGTAGTGGTAGTAGCGTCAGTGGTGGTAGTGGTAGGATACTATTACTGTTTGCTTTCTTCAGTATGGACATCTTTTCTAAAATAGTTAATGTCACAATTGTCACATGCTTACGTTTTGCCGCATTACAACCACTCCCACTGCTTGCTGGTCTCTTAGAAGGCATATTTAGGGGTAAATTATAAGTATCTAAAGGAAAAATAGTTGCACCAGCCTCTAGAATGAGCTATGACACTGTCCCGAACCATCGAAGCTGCCGGACTATCGGGGTCCCGGATTAGCGGGGTCCAGTCTGTACTGGCAGTAGCGTCAGTGGCGATAGTACTGGAGGTAATATTACTGGTAGTTGTGGTAGTAGTAATGGTAGTAGTAGTCAGTGGTGGTAGACCTGGTGGTATTGTGGTAATATTATCGGCCCCAAAACCGACAACAGTTGCAGATATTGACTATGAGGCAACAGTCACTGAATGCCGCATAGATCCGCGGCTCAACTAACTCAACACAGATAAGATAGCTACTTATGTATTAGGATATTTAATTTTAAAGTAATAAAATGGAAGCGAAGTTGTGGCTATTGGGGGAGGCTGGAGGCCCCCCTAGCTCTTCAAATACTGGCAATAATACCACATCTATTTTGTCAGAGGACACACACAAAGGCTAAGCACAAAGAAAATGTGGCAGCAATGAAGAGAAGATTGACAATGTGGCAGAATGGGGCCCTAGATGATCTCCTATGTGAAGCAAGAACACTGCAGGAGAGACTAAAATCTACGGGTGACGGAAAGCAAAACACCGATGACGTGGCAAGAAAATTTGGAAACAAAATGCGTGTGGGAAAAGTGTCTCTCGCGGTAAGATCTCTCACACAGGAATCCTCCGGTGGGGTGATGCCAATAAACAGAGAGACATTAAAACTATTGAAAGAGAAACATCCTCCTGCAAGCGAAGATGAAGGCATCAGGTTCCAGGGTGACTATATCCCACCAAATGCTGTCCTGTTCGAGAAAATAACAGGAGAGATGGTGTGGAAAAAGGCACTGAAGACTCGAGGAGGAGCCGGCCCTTCAGGTCTGGATGCAAACGGTTGGAGAGTCATCCTCAGCACAAACAAGTTTGGCCCTGTAGCAAGCGATCTCTGCACTGCCATTGCCGCCCTTGCAAGAAAGCTTGCATCCTCTTGCTGCCATCACCTCCAGGCCCTGACGGCCTGCCGCCTTATTCCTCTGGAAAAGAAACCAGGATGTAGACCTATAGGGGTGGGGGAAGTGCTGAGGCGGATCATCGGAAAGTGCATAATGGAGGTGGTAAAGGACGATGTCAGGGCAGCAGCAGGGAACCTACAAGTCTGTGCTGGCCACCAGGCTGGTGGGGAGGCGGCCATTCACGCCATGAGATTGATATTTGAGCAGCGTGATTGTGAGGCCGTTCTCCTGGTGGATGCTTCAAACGCATTCAACATACTTAACCGCAAGGCTGCACTGCACAACATCAAGATCAAGTGTCCTAGCTTTGCGATGTATGTTGAAAATTCGTATAGGAATCCTTCAGACCTCTACATAGTAAACAACAAGGCTCTACGAGGTGATACCATCCTACAGTCGACCGAGGGAACAACACAGGGGGACCCCGTTGCAATGGCAATGTATGCAATTGGCCTATCAGTGCTCCAACAAGAAATAAAATTTGAAACAACTGGGGTCAAACAAGTGGCATATGCTGATGACCTTACAGGAGCAGGAAAAGTGGAGTGCATCAAAAAGTGGTGGGACCTGGTAACATCGCGAGGTCCACAAATAGGGTACCACCCAAACGCTAGCAAGTCCTCCCTCATCGTGAAGCCAGAACATTATGAACGGGCTTTGGAGGTTTTTGGCGGAAGTGAGGTCAAAATAACTAAGGACGGCCAAAGACATCTAGGCGCAGTAATTGGCACTACGGACTTCAAGACCGAGTACATAGCGGGAAAGGTGAATGAGTGGGTTAGCGAAATCCAAGCTCTATCTGAGATTGCTAACACAGAGCCACATGCGGCCTTTGCAGCATTCACCCATGGAGTCAAGCATCGCTGGAACTACCTGATGCGTACCATCCCTGAGATCGGACCCCTCCTCCACCCTCTGGAAGAAGCTATCAGTGTCAAGTTCATTCCCAAACTAGTGAAACACCCTGACTTAACCCCAGCAGAAAGAACACTTCTTGCACTTCCACCAAGACTGGGAGGGATGGGACTAACTAATCCAGAGGAGATTGCTGACACTGAACATCAAAATTCACTTAAGCTCACGGCAGCCCTCACTGACCACATAATAGCCCAGAATGCAACAGGGGAAGTGGACACCAGCGAAGTAAATAAGATCCGTAGGGCCATTACAACAGATCGGCAGCACTGCCAAAATGACATGTTGCAGCAACTATTGCTGCAGGTTCCAGAAAATTTGACAAAAAAAGTAGCTATAGCGCAGGAGGTGGGCGCCTCGAACTGGTTAACTACGTTACCGATAAGGGCAAATGGTTTCAGCCTTAACAAACAAGAATTTACAGATGCCATTGCTCTAAGGTACGGTTGGCCAGTAGATGGTTTGCCCTCCCAATGCGTGTGTGGCTCTTCCTATGACGGCGATCACGCCATGGTCTGCAAGAAGGGGGGCTTCATATGCATGAGGCATGACGAGGTAAGGGATCTCACAGCAAATATATTGAAGGAAATCTGCCGGGACGTCATGGTAGAACCGACCCTCCTTCCACTGGATGGTGAGATCTTCCAACACAGGACTTCAAACACATCTAACGAAGCCCGTGTGGACGTCAGTGCTCGAGGATTCTGGACGCGGGGACAGCGAGCTTTCTTCGACATCAGGATTTTTGATCCCATGGCCACTTGTCACCGTAACCTAGCTCTCGATGCTGCACATAGGAGGAACGAGAACGACAAGAGAAGGGCATATGGGGAGAGAATTCAAAACGTTGATCAAGGCAGCTTCACTCCTCTAGTGTTCACAACCTCTGGTGGGATGGGCCCAAGTGCAAGATGTTTCTACGCCAGACTCGCGGAGTTGATCTCCGAACAGAAGCAGCAGCCCAGAAGTTATGTTACAGCCTGGATGAGATGTCGACTGTCCTTCTCTCTCCTTCGGTCGGCTTTGCTCTGCCTCAGGGGAACGAGAGCTTCTGCCCCTACTCCGACAACTGCTGCAGATATTGACTATGAGGCTACAGTCACTGAATGCCGCATAGATCTGCGGCTCAACTAATTTAACACAGATAGGATAGCTTATTATGTATTAGGATATTTAATATTAAGGTAAATAAATGGTGGCGAAGGTGTGGCTATTGGGGGAGGCTGGAGGCCACGTGAAAAAAAAAAAAAGTAGTAGTAGTAGTAGTAGTAGTAAGTAGTAGTAGTAGTAGTAGTAGTAGTAGTAGTAGTAGTAGTAGTAGTAGTAGTAGTAGTAGTAGTAGTGGTAATAGTGGTAGGATCGTCAGTGGAGAGAGAGAACAACTGGCCGCTGTATCGTGTTGCTAATTTGGAGTCCTTGAAAACCAACATCAAGACTGTGTAAACCAATCCCTTGCCTCTGTGTGTGTGTGTGTGTGTGTGTGTGTGTGTGTGTGTGTGTGTGTGTGTGTGTGTGTGTGTGTGTGTGTGTGTGTGTGTGTTAATTAAAAAGGAAGGAATTAATGGAGAAAGGGAGATTTTCTTTTCTAATAGTGAAAGGTGGAGGACTTTTTTGGTAGGCGAGAAAAATGTGGAAGCGGGAGTGGGAGTGGTGGTGGAAGGAAGGTGAAAGAACAAGGGGGGAGGGGAGGAGGGCTGTACACGCTCAAAGCAAAAACACCACCGAAAATGAAGAGACGTGGAGAGAGAGAGAGACAAAAAGAAAATGAAAAAACATAATACCAGAGCGAGGAAACGAATGAAACTATTTGGAGGAACTGGAGGGAGAAAAATTTTAAGGCAAGATGAGATTTGAAGGTGAGAGAGGCAGTATAAACCACAGAGAAAGAAACATTATAGCATTAATTTACCATCTGGAAGAATGACGTCTCTCGGGTTAATATATGACCTTGCAGGACCTCCACCTACCACAGCTTATAATTTTATACCCCAGGTTAACGCTCAAAGGAACTCCCGGCAGCTGAGTGTTATTCTAATTTCCTACACCATAATGAAATCTGAAGCCAGGAGACGCCTAGACGAACAGACATAATAATAATATTTGTACTGATCTCTTGGTTTGCTGTTTTTTAATATAGAAATATCCAAAACAGGTAATTAGTATCCTATAATTTCTAGTTGAAATTAATAAAATACATAGAAGTTTAGGTACTTATTCACTTATTGTTTTTACCTTTGCTAAACCATTTATAAATAACTATAAATCAGTATACTATTAATCAAGGTGACATACTGGTATCTTAGGGTTGGCGACTATGTACCTCGGCTCTAAACGCTGTCAGGCTATTTTTTAATGTATTCTTCCAGGTCATGAATATATCTCCTCGCCCTTATATACCTAATCTATTTCTTATTATCTCCTTCATTAATGCCGAAATGATAACGAAATTCTGAAACATTTATGAAAAAGATGGAACAAGAATAAAAACTATAGAAAAATTATAATAGGAAAAACAAGAAAAAGAAATCCGGAGACAAAAGTAATCATCGCATACCTGTACACACACACACCTGGGACTGTTTACACAGATGGTAATATTAACTCTGACCTGTCCTCCACATAATTGAGTGTGTGTGAACAAGACCTGAGGGAGGATGGGCCAAAAAATCATGAGTGAAGGTGAGAGATGTACAAGTGGTGTCCAGCGGAAAAATAACACAAACCTATTTTCGTTTATTGGGTCAGAATTACTCTTGACCTTTGACCTTCTGACGCTATAATAAGAGTCCTCTGGCAAGTTTGATGAGGTTAACATGCGGACAATGACCTACAAAAAAAAAATATATCACACTCACGAACAATTTGCTAAATTGAAAATGCTAAAATTCGTTGATATTAACACTTACTGCTGTGCTCTATTTGTTTATAAATCAGTTAATCAGTTGATTGAGAATAATTATTTCCAGTTCGGGAATAACCAGAGGTACAACTTTAGACACCCAGAACTACTAAGACCACCCCCCATGCTCTCCTCTCAGTCCCAGACCTACATAAAATATCACGGTGTGAAGGTGTGGAACAACTTACCCCCACCCATCCGAGCAAAGACTACGCTCCCTTCCTTTAAACCATCTCTTAAAAAATATCTTTATCTAAGTATTAATATTTTTGTAATACCTTCTTTTATTGTACCACCAAAACCATTATATCAGATATTGTAACGCAGATAGACAGAAATTGCCATTACAATAATTATATATTTACTGTCAAACATGATACTGATTCTCTGTCCCCTTGCTTCACCTCAATACAACCCAAGTGTGTATTGCGTCCTTCACTTGTAAGATTACTGTATATCAACTCCACTGTAAAATATGTGCTTACTTATATTATAAATGTAAATAAAAATGAATAAAATAATAAATAAAGATGCGATAACCGCGGTAACTTCTTATATGTTCGTGGTAACTTCTCATATGTTCGTGGTAACTTCTCATATGTTCGTGGTAACTTCTCATATGTTCGTGGTAACTTCTTATATGTTCGTGGTAACTTCTCATATGTTCGTGGTACGGTATATGTTCGTGTAGTAACTAGTAACTTCTCATATGTTCGTGGTAACTTCTTATATGTTCGTGGTAACTTCTCATATGTTCGTGGTAATGTTCTTACTTCTCATATGTTCGTGGTAACTTCTCATATGTTCGTGGTAACTTCTCATATGTTCGTGGTAACTTCTCATATGTTCGTGGTAACTTCTCATATGTTCGTGGTAACTTCTTATATGTTCGTGGTAACTTCTCATATGTTCGTGGTAATCTTCTTATATGTTCGTGGTAACTTCTCATATGTTCGTGGTAACTTCTCATATGTTCGTGGTAACTTCTCATATGTTCGTGGTAACTTCTCATATGTTCGTGGTAACTTCTTCATATGTTCGTGGTAACTTCTCATATGTTCGTGGTAACTTCTCATATGTTCGTGGTAACTTCTCATATGTTCGTGGTAACTTCTTATATGTTCGTGGTAACTTCTCATATGTTCGTGGTAACTTCTTATATGTTCGTGGTAACTTCTCATATGTTCGTGGTAACTTCTCATATGTTCGTGGTAACTTCTCATATGTTCGTGGTAACTTCTCATATGTTCGTGGTAACTTCTTATATGTTCGTGGTAACTTCTCATATGTTCGTGGTAACTTCTCATATGTTCGTACTAACACCCTGATAAATAGATAAATATACAGTATATATCAGCTGACACTAAGAGAGCTCAGACTCTTAATTGACTCAGCCATGTTAATACAGTATTGTTATTATTATCCACTCTGTATCTGTGTTTTTATGGCTAAATACGTAAACTATTTCAATATCAAAACTGGTCTCCTTCTTACCCTCTACATAGACCACAGGTATAGATCAACACAAAGCCGGCGTCTGATTGATGATCGCTAACCTTAGTCACAACGTAGAGTTATGAATAGGAGTTATATTTCTGAGGGAATTCTTAATGAAATTGATGATGTGTAAGAGATTTATTCCTATATACAACAGAAAAACTCCGTGAAAAATATATTTGTTCCATAGAGATTATAGATCTAAAATTATTATCTAACCAATCCTGTTCGATATTACAATCATTAAATCGGCTTAAATCGGCCAATCAGAGTGACGTACGGTAATTCATACTTGTTTCCTGCGTATGACAACAAGGAGACCAGATCATTTAATAAGTACAAAGATATTCATGTTATAGTTAATTGAAATTGTAACAGAAAGACACAAACTAACAGACAGACAGACTAATAGAAAGATATGTTAACAATCCGACATAAATACAAGTTAACATACAGAGAGACAGATTAGCTAAGCATAAAACAAGAAAAATACATAGAAAAAATAAATAAATAAAAAATGAAAAAGTCAAAATTCCAAAAAATACAAAGAAAAAAAAAAAATAAAAACACGGAAAAAATATGAAAGAAAGAAAGAAAGAAAGACAAGCCAATAACAGCAGGAGGGAGAGAGGGAGGGAGGGAAGAACGCAGCCTCCAGTACCACCTAAGTCACCCAAAAGCCACTTATGTAAATTAGTGTCGTTACGCCATGTTGAATTTTCGGTTAATGAGGGAATTACGGAACAACCTGAGAAGATGTTACTGCTCCTTTTACTGTAACTGGAAAGAGAATAACAGAAAAGATTATCACTCTGGACTTCTGATCAAGTTGTACTTAATATCTCCTGGGTGCCAATGTTATGCATCCTTGACTTTACCTCCATCCTTCCTCCCTCTTCTGCCACCCCCCCCACCCCCCACCCCCCAACACGGACACTACCAGCCTGTGTCCGTGTTCTCAAGGTCTGTCAATGTAGGAATTCACTTAAATGGTAGTCTTAAGGTAAATCCCCAAAGTCAACTTACCAAAATAGGATCACGGTATCGAGACTGGGGACGATACCAGACTATATTAAGCTATGGACTATCACCACAAACTCCCTTACCTCGTTATGTCTGCTCCGTAATGAATCTATGTAGTTAAGGATATTATAATGTTTGTAAATATTTTGGATGTATTCCTTTGTATTCTTACGAGTTACGAGAATTTGGAACCTGGATGGTGGTTGTAGACTGTAGAGGTTGTTGAGAATAAGCAAGGTATTGGAGGGTCCCTATTGACGTGTGGTGAGTTCTTCGTTTAGTAATATCATATCTGGTTGTGTATACTGTTGGTGAACTCTTAATTTTCTGTTCCTATGTTGTTGTATTTCCTTATATTTACTGATTTACTTATTATTTATTTTTTAATTATATATTTTTTCTTTGTGTTATGTATTTATTGATGAGTTTCCAGTAGGATCTCTAAAATAAAATTGACATGAAAAGGGTAATTTGTTCCATAAATTTCGTATCAATGTTATAAAGGTAAAGTGGTTTTAGAAGTTCAGATGAATTTATTTACCTATTATACACCTTAAATAGTAGAATAAATTTATAGATATCTTGGAGAAAATAGCATTAATGATGGACATGTAAAAATTCTTATAGTTTTTAATGACACCTTGTAATGTAGCTAAACCACGAACTTACTATATACTGAAGTTAGTTTAGAATTATAATACGGGGGAGTTTGACAAGGCTGTATGCTGCTTCCAACATCTATTATGAGTTTTTTAGTGAAAGAAGATTTAATTAGCGGATGAAGGAATAAATGTTTGTGGTAAAGTGATAAAAAATATTTAGTAAGCTAATGATCCAACTCTTATTATAGACAGTGGGGAGGTGTTACATCAACTCGTAAACAGAGTAGTGGAAAAGGGTGAAGTCGATGAGCCTTTGACAACAACAAAAATCACGGTAAAAAGGCCAAATAAAAACAAGAAAAATATAAGAAAAAAATTAATTTGAGAACTATAGATATTTATTAAAAATATACAATAATTAAAGTTTGAAAAATGGTCACTGTTGATGTACGGGTCAATGTTTACTTTCAGCAGACAGACAGAGAGATAGATATAGTTCGGCGAGCAATTATTAAAATCAATTTAGAGATTAAAAAGAGTGACGCTCTGTTCTATATAATTAATAATACAAAGGACGAAGGTTGAGACACTGGCAGAGAGAACGGAGGGTAAGGGAGTGGAGGAGAGAAGTAATGAAGTAAAAAACTACGTCCTGGAGTGTGGAAAAATCTGAGAGCATGAATAGAGACAACCCGAAAAAGTTTGTAGTAACGATGGTATTTAAAATGCTTCTATGAACGTAATTATTTATCTATTTGTGTTATTAACCTTCTAAGCATTGCTGTTTTATTTTTGTCTTGTTATTTATTGATTTTTTTTTTGGCACGAGTAATTATTCATGTGCGGTTATATGAATGCATTAGTAATTTATTTAACATTTGAGTTTATCTTTCTTTCCTTATCATAACATCTTTGACTGATTAGAAAAAACATTATTTCTTCTAACAAATAAAACACTGATATATCTTTCCTCTGAAGAAAAAAATATATAATTAAATAAAGACAAAATTCATCCCACAAGAAGTAACTATTAAGACAACAACACTGAGAAATAACATAAAGACAATTAACAGGTAACTCTTCAGGTATACTAAGTTAATTAAGTCAGTGGAATAAATAGTTGAGTAAATACGTCTAGAAAGATACTGTAGATATTTTATAGAAATTTATTCGATGAAAATTTAAATAAAGAACTCAATAAAAATCACAATGAATCAAGAAAAATATTGAGAAGAAACTACAACTTCAGTAATGTTTTATAAAGTAAATTAACTAATAAAATTTAACACCAGTTGTGAATTGGTTCTGTATCTAGCTCTGCCCAGTGTAGTTAATAATAACATTAATAATACTACCACATGAAAGAGCTTTGGCAGCTGTGAAGGCTGAAAAATATAGAAATATGTATTTGGGGAATGTGGGTTACGAATTACAAATAATAGCAAGTGACATAAGTATACAAATAAATAGAGATATAGTAACTTAGATGGGGACTCAGCTCAAACTACAGTTCATTTCTGGGTCGATAGTGACAGTGTAGGAGCAGTACACTGGGAGTGAATACACTGATTTATTACATGTTATTGATAATTTTTACAATGGTTGGACTAGTCATTTTATACATCAGTCTGCACATGGGCTGGATGCGGTGTGTGTGTGTGTGTGTGTGTGTGTGTGTGTGTGTGTGTGTGTTGTAACTGCACTGTCTCTATTATTTTCCTTTCATTGCTAGACATAAAGGTTAGCAAGAACATTGTTATGGAAAGGTTCAACAAGGTGTGGTAGTGGTGCCCTTCCCCCGCTATTACCGTCTCTTGTCTTTGCACTTCTTCTCTTCCCCTTCATTTCACCTCAAACCCAAGTCTCTCAACAACTTCCTTATCTACTCCTTTCCTCACCTTTCTTTTCTTCTTTCTTCACCCTCTTTCTCAGTATTCCCCTCTCCTCTCTTCCTTCGTTTTCCCTTTCTCTCCTTTCTTCTGTCGTCTTTCTCCCGTGTTTCATTCTTCTCTTCCATTTCTCCTTCTCTCTTTATTATTCTCTTCCTTCGTCTTCTCATCTCTCCTTTCTCCTCTTCCTCACCTTTTTACACGAATAATTATTAAGGTGATAACTGCTCATTAACTGCCCAGAGGAGAGAGTGAAGATGGCACTGATGGCCACTTCTTATTCTTCTTCCTATTTGTCCTTCTCTTTTTCTTTGTGGACAGACTTTGCTCACTTCTCCTCCTCTCATTTCCTTATACCTTCTTCCCTCACCCCTTATCCCCCTCCCTCACTTTCTTCCCTTTATCTTCCAACCATTATTTTTCCCCTATTCTCCTCCCCTTATCCTTCTTCTCCCTCCTCATCATCCTCTTCTCTCCCTCCCTCCCTCCCACGTCTCTCCAACGCGTCTCCCCTTACCCTAGGCCCTAAACCCTGCCCTCGTTACCCCTAAGGTGATTTTTGTACTCCCCCTCACCCAACACTGCTTCTTTACGAGTGTCTGTAGCTGTGTCTCTCTCTCTCTCTCTCCTCCGTTCCAAGCGCACACACACACACACACACTTCCTATACCCATCTAAACTACACAAGATACATTTTTGCGTTTCCAATTTACCTAAAAATACATTTCCTTTAACTTTACCCATACTGCTTACCCCCCAGACTCTCCCTACAGCTCCCCTCGTCTACAATGACCTATCTCTCCCTATTCCTTTCCAATCTCTCTCTATTCTTCTCTACTTTTCCCTACCTCTCCACCTTTCCACCCTTACCCCCACTTATTCCCAACATCTATACTCCTCCTCCACCACCCCTCTCCTTCCCTCCCTGCCTCTCACTCCTTCCTCTCTCTTTTCCTACTCCAACTTTCATTTTTCTCTGGGTCCTCACTCCTCTTTCCCTCACTTTCTTCCTCCCCGTCTTAACCCTCACTTCCCTCTCATTCCACACCCCTCACTCCCCTTCTCCCTCCTTAATCTACCCTTCCCCTCTCCCCTCAACGCTCATCCTCTCCATCTTAAGACATTTCCCCTATGTCTTCCTCCTCTCAGCCCCTCCCTCCCCTAGAGATCAATACTCGGGTGTAATGGAGTGTTACCAATACGTGGCCCACTGTTGTACATGTTCCTTTTCTTCTACCAGTATTATTTCCCGGAACTCGGCTCACTTCTTTGGCTCGTTGTTGCTGCTGTACTATACCACTGCGGCTAATGTTGTTGTTCTTGCTGTTGCTGCTGTTCTAGTATTCGACTGTTTGCCCCCTGCTGACTGTTGCTTCTTTTCATTGTGTTGTTTCCGGGGTTTTTTTTTAACTTCTCTGTATTTACTACTTTGTTTCTTCTGTTTACTTTACTCAAGTGTTTGTACTCTCTGCTTCTCGACTACGTGTTCGTGATCTCAACTTTCTTCTCTCTACTTCTTTTATCTGCTCCAACTTACTGACTCTCCAACGTGTATTGCCGTGGAAGATCAAAGACAAAACTGTTATTATTTAGCCACTCTTAACGATAACATAAGTCACGTTATATAATCTTAAGAGTACACAAGAAGACAACAGGCACTGCACTCACCGCTTTCACTTCCCAAGCTAAAAGATCGATACCCATTCACAGCTAGATGGACTTGGGGTGTAGTACATGGGACGGGAGATTATTTACTTAGAAATGATCCTTTAGAGTTTAGACAATGGAATATATCCCGTGGAGGACGTAATATAGAGGAACCGGAGCTCATTTAGAGGTTTTACTATCTACAGCTATAGCATTATCTTCTCCAAACACCAGCACATCAGACCTTAGCTAGATTTTAGGGTGACATGAGGAATTTCAGTCACATGCACACCGCGACCCAACACCTTTCTAGCCACATTTATCATGAGTGTATGCTGCTTCGTGTGTGTCCATGTAAACTTCTGATGTTGCATGATGAAGGAGAAGGACCGGTGTCATTAGCTACTACCTTAACGGGAGCATTACTAATAACCGAGCCATTAAGTGCTTTGTGGACAATGATAACCTTAAGCCTCTCCTTCATCAACATGCTTCACTTCACTAACTGTGTCCTCTAGAGCCTGTGATAGTAATCTAATCAATTCCTGTTTGTTGTGATTGTTAGCAAGGAAGTTTGTTTTGTTAGATGGAATGGGAGATGTGAGGTCCAAGATCATGTCTGGTGAAGATTTGTTCAGTCGATGCCGCTTCTGTGTTGATCTTTGGTTGTCCTGACTGTATAGTAATCAAATATAACATATGCAGGCAGACCAGGACCCTTCTTATGCATCACAGACTTTCGGCCAGTACTGACTGTGTTGTAAAGCACATCCATCAATCACTACCACCGTTGGCTTACTGATTTCACAAATAATATCAGGATCCATGTCTGTGGTGAGTTTTGACAGATGTGACTTTGGTGTGTTCGTAGGCGAAGGTTGCTGCTGTAGGTTGGCCTTGACTGTAGCTTATAGCCAAAAGTCTCTGGTAGAGTTTAGGACTAGACATGAGCACATCCTCACCCGTCACTTTCATTGGTTTCTGCATAACCCTGAACATTTGAGCCTGGTGAATATTTTTCATTGTAGCTGCAGAAAATATTATCCCTGTCAATCTTTCTTGGCTGGCCTCCCCTATCTGCAGTGCTGTATCAACATTGACCCGGTCATCTGCAATAACTCCAGTTGCAATATTCACTAGCTGATGGTCATCCTTAATGCTGAAAGGGCTGTGTTTCCTTAGGAAGCCAAGAAATGTCCTGAGGTGCTCACCACCACGTTTCATAAAACTGTCATTCATCTCTCTGTGCTGTGCTGTTCTGACCAGGTTCCAGTGAATGTGTTGGTCAGGGATCTCACTGCCTCACTGTACTGGGCAATAATGTGGGCTGTAAGTAACCATTTTGTCCGAGCTGACTCTTTGTGAGTAATGTTAATGAGGCCCCTGCGTCTTTCCCGACCTCATCAAGCTCTGTTCAATCGTCATGTCTGACCAAGTACCACTCTAGAATAACTGGCTGTTCCTTCTAACTCTGAATTTTCCATCTTGGAAAGGAATTTGAAGACAAGTACATAACTCATCACTGTCTTGCAAGTAAAGGCGGCAACACTCGGTATAATTTTTGCGGCCAGCCGCTGTAAATTAAGGCAACATCTTCTGGGTTGCTCGCAAATGTAGATTCCAGTTCCCTGTTCTATCAGCTCTAATGAACAGTCTTACTATTACTGTCATGTCCATTAGCACAAGCAATAATAAACTCTCATGGTCGAATAATAATGAAGAAATCCGTAAGATATGGCACAAAAATGTGCTGAAAAAAACATGTTCCACAAGGTTTATTTTGATTGATTTTATTTGGGTACATAAATGACATATATACCAATCATCAAATATCAAACTCTGACTCTTGTGCTAATAACGAGAGAGCCCAGAAGTGATTCAATGTGAACTGCAGTGATTTGTTTATATAATTTAATGAAAAAATTAAAATTTTCTGAAGATACATGTACATACTTGTTACCTACTTTCTGGTGGTTTTATTGAATTCTTCAAAATCAAAAACATAATTATAGTTTCATAAAAAAAATAAATATCTAGCCAGAGTATCTCAAAAGTTATGGATGATTCAGTACATATCGAATACGTCTCTTCGGGTGGTTGCCATTTTGAATATTATGGCTGAAAAAATGAAGGTCCACAAGATAGATTTTGGTTGATTTTTTTTGTATACCCTGACATATATACTAGTCATAAAATATTAAAATATGGCTGTCATACTACATGCCAGAGCTCGGCCACATTTATGACCAATCTTTACTGGCCCATCTGCTGTGTGTGTGCTCCTTGTTATTTCCTTTTATATTCTACATATAGTGCCATTCCTTCTGTCTGTCTGTCTGTCTGTCTGTCTGTCTGTCTGTCTGTCTGTCTGTGCCGAGTTTCCTTGTTTACCGGATGAAAGAAACCTTTCTTGTGCAGTCAAAATAATTAATTCCGTTTTGTGTCGTAGAGAAGAAGTGTTGAACATTTTAGTAAATAATAACATATTTAATTTGAAGAGAGTTTACCTTAAAACTCTGTCAACACAACACTATAGAAGACAAAAATACACACAATAATTATACGGCCAAACTGTGATGGCCACAACTACCCAGCCAGAATAAATTAATTTTTGTTCCGCGTAAATATAATTAAATAGTTATATTCCGTCAGAGTTGAAAACGCGCCGTTTGTGATTTTATTAATGAAAATAATTAATTGCCTTCCTTTGTTCTTCCCAGCAACACAGTTAGCGCATATATATATTTATATATATATATATATATATATATATATATATATATATATATATATATATATATATATATATATATATATATATTTATTTATATATATATATATATATTTATTATTTATTTATTTATATTTATTTATAAACCTTGCACTGTGAGAAATGTACTTCATGATGAACTCTCTTCCCCTCACCTGCTCCCCTACCCTCCTCCCACACTCCTGACTTCGTGTGTGTTTCACCGGTAATGAAGCTACAGGTGACGGCACGCTACAGTCTTCTTCACAACACAACACAACACAACAACACAACAACACAACACAACACAACACAACAACACAACACAACACAACAACACAACAAACACAACAAACACAACAGAACACAACAACACAACAACAAACACAACACAACACAACACAACACAACATAACACAACAACACAACAACAAACACAACAAACACAAACAACAACACAGCACAACAGAACACAACATAACACAACAACACAACAACAAACACAACACAACACAACAGAACAACACAACAACAAACACAACACAACACAGCAGAACACAACAACGCAACACAACACAACAACACGAAATAAAAACAACACAACAGGACACAACAACAGCAGAAGAACACAACACAACAAACACAATAGAACAAACAGAACACAACAAACACAACACAACACAACACAACACAACACAACAAACACAACAAACACAACACAACACAACAAACACAACAAACACAACAACACAACACAACACAACAAACACAACACAACACAACACAACACAACAAACACAACAAACACAACACAACACAACAAACACAACACAACACAACACAACACAACACAACACAACACAACAAACACAACACAAGACACAACAATGAAGAACACAACACAACAAACACAATAGCAGAAGAAACAAAAAACACAACACAAACAACAAACACAACACAAAACAACACAAACACAACAAACACAACACAACACAACAAACACAACACAACAAACACAACACAACACAACAAACACAATAGAACAGAACAGAACAGAACACAACAAACACAACACAACACAACACAACAAACACAACAAACACAACACAACAAACACAACACAACACAACAAACACAACACAACACACACAACAAACACAACACAACAAACACAAACAACAAACACAACAAACACAACACAAAAAACACAAATACAACACAACAAACACAACACAACACAACAAACACAACAACACAACAAACACAACACAACACAAAAACATAAACAACACAAAAACACAAAAAAACAAACAAAAACACAAAAAAAAACAAAAACACAACACAACAAACACAACACAACACAACAAACACAACAAACACAACACAACAAACACAACACAACACAACAAACACACAACACAACACAACAAACACAACACAACACAACAAACACAACACAACACAACAAACACAACACAACACAACAAACACACCAAACACAACACAACAAACACAACACAACACAACAAACACAACAAACACAACACACAACAAACACAACACAACACAACACACAACACAACACAACACAACACAACACAACACAACACACGCCATTATGAAGTCTTGAAATAAGTAATTTATTTTAACGTTCACTTATAATAACAGTAATAATCAATTAATATAATTAATTGTACTCGTCTGTATATAATTAGACAACAACGCCTTCCTCTGACATATACTTAAATTGCTTTCGTCTGGTATATAATCAGAAACAATTATCTTCCTTTTGTCTAAAATTAAAGGGTGTTTATGTTGACAAATGTTTATAGAGGTAATAAACACTAATGTTTACCCCATCATAGTAACCAATAGTGTTTATTGTGCTTGACCTATGTGATGTTGATAGTGTTTAGGTAAATAACTTAATGTAGTAACTTGACTTTTAGAACTGTCCACCGTATAACTCTCCCGCTCGCTCCTACGTGATAACTTTTACAGAGGAATGATGAGGAAATATGACAATATTTGTACCTTTCATACAACAGCTACTTGATGAACGAGAAAAAACAGAAAAATTTGACAAAAATAATTTAGTAAGATATTGAACCACGATGGCATAAGCTGACAAAGAAGAAGCAGCTCACCTTTGACATTAGTAAAGGTTAAGGTTTTAACATGACTATTATTGTGTTAATAAAATAATCATCAATTTCATATTTTAGTATTACGATATATTTTCAAAATTGTTATGTCTTCAATTTAATGTTGCCTATTCCTTTCAATCTTTGTTTTAACGTCTTTATGCATTGGGGTTTAAAATAACTAAAATATATATATTTTTTTAACCTACTTTATTCATTATAATTTTTCATTTTATTACTTATATATACATATGTTTATAATATCTTTGTTAGAAGGCTTTGCTAGTTTGATTTTTTAATATTTTTTATTTATATTGTAATATTGTAATACTTGTTTACCTGGTACAAAAAAAAAACAATGTGTCAACTTTTATTATATTCATTATATTTTTCCGGCATAAATTAATATTACTACGAATGTTCAAATAATATTTTCTCGGATAGTAAGCAAATAATAATATGGCACAAATATGGTACCGGTCCCTGGCACATTGGGAAAAAACCCTGCCGGTCCGCCACATGAGATAGTTTGAGAAGCACTGTTTTAGAGTATTATTCTTTCGTAGTCATAACTTATCAGGATGTCCTAACACATTGTAAGTGGTCATATTTATACTCACGCGTTTACCCAGCTTATGCATTTGCATTTGCACCTGCTGAAGAAGCTGTATGTGAATTAGCTATCCTTCCAACTGACGCTACATCAGCTCTTCAACAGTTCTTGCACTCCAATTCCTAATAGATCAGTGTTTCATGCACACCTGAATAATGTTCAGTATTTATAAAAAAGTATCGTCATTTTGTTAGTTCCGGGTTATTATATAGTTCGTGATTATTGTGAAATTAGTCGCTGTTCCTGAAACCTTCCGGACTCATCCACATCTTGCTTTGAATTTAAACTTGACGTCTGAACTTGTAAATAATACAGCCCTTAGTAATGTTATCTTCAATAGACTCAACATAGTCTCTGATAAATTGAAGTTCCTTCCTTACATAAATTAATATAAATTTACTTCTTGCATAATTCACTCACTTTTTACTTATCTTCAGGATTTGTAATTCCATGATTCGTAATATTAACCACATTAATTAGTGTATCAATATTAATAATTTTGTTTTGCTAAAATAAAATATCATCCAAATATACTGTAGTACACACAGAACATTTCCATAAGGCACCAAAGAAACGTCTCACTAAATCTCATCCTCAAATTGAAGATTCCCCAGTTTAACTACAGCACATACTCATTATAGCATGGTGAGGTACACATAGGGATTATCTGCGTGGGTAGCTAAAACAGCATGGAACTCGGTTGGTGGTGGCCGAGCAGTGTATTAGCCTCTGTCAACTATATGGACAGTAAATATTATATAAATGTAGTCTATTTACACCTGGTATTATATCAATTACATCATTAGGGCTAATTAGCATTTGAACAATACTAATCACTATCATGTCACACCACACTCAAGTGACTTTCATATGCCCTTCCCGTTCTAGTGCGCTAATAACCTGTAACTTTTATACCCAGTTACCATCAGTCGATTGCAAGACACGGACGCACTTACACGTGTCACCAAGGAGTTGTTGATCCTCCAAGTTATCCTCCTCTCTCAGATAACGCAGACAAATCACTAAATGCTCATTAGTCTGCAACCACCAATACCTAATGTGATTTATATTTTTTATAATATACAGAAGAAAGCGACAAAGAGCCTTTAACTGAAATCCCAACATTCTGACCCAGGAACTTAATCTTTAAATAATCCCCCTCACTGTACGTGGTGATGGCACTCGTCCCCCTCACTGTACGTGGTGATGGCACTCGTCCTCACTGTATGCGGGCTGGCACCGTCCCCTCACTGTACGTGTGCTGGCACTCGTCCCCTCACTGTACGGTGCTGGCACTCGTCCCCCTCACTGACGCGGGTGATGGCACTCGCCCCCTCACTGTACGGGTGCTGGCACTCGTCCCCCTCACTGTACGTGGTGCTGGCACTCGTCCCTCACTGCCGTGGTGATGGCACTCGTCCCCCTCACTGTACGTGGTGCTGGCACTCGTCCCCCTCACTGTACGTGGTGATGGCACTCGTCCCCCTCACCGTACGTGGTGCTGGCACTCGTCCCCACTGTCCGTGGTGCTGGCACTCGTCCCCCACTGTACGTGGTGCTGGCACTCGTCCCCTCACTGTACGTGGTGATGGCATCGTCCCCCCACTGCACGTGGTGCTGGCACTCGTCCCCCTCACTGTACGTGGTGCTGGCACTCCTCCCTCACTGTACGTGGTGATGGCACCGTCCCCTCACTGTAAGTGGTGATGGCACTCGTCCCCCTCACTGTACGTGGAGCTGGCACTCGTCCCCTCACACTGTACGTGGTGATGGCACTCGTCCCCTCACTGTACGGAGCTGGCACTCACCTCACTGTAGCGGTGATGGCACTCGTCCCCCCACTATACGTGGTGATGGCACTCGTCCCTCACTATACGTGGTGATGGCACTCGTCCCCCTCACTGTACGTGGTGATGGCACTCGTCCCCCCCACTGTACGTGAGCTGGCACCACCCCCTCACTGTACGTGATGGCACTCGTCCCCTCACTGTACGTGGTGATGGCACCGTCCCCCTCACTGCGGAGATGGCACTCGTCCCCCCACTGTACGTGGTGATGGCACTCGTCCCCTCACTGTACGTGGTGCTGGCACTACCCCTCACTGTACGTGGTGATGGCACCGTCCCCTCACTATACGTGGTGATGGCACTCGTCCTCACTGTACGTGGAGATGGCACTGTCCCCCTCACTGTACGTGGTGATGGCACCGTCCTCCTCACTGTACGTGGAGCTGGCACTCGTCCCCTCACTGTACGTGGAGATGGCACTGTCCCCCTCACTATACGGTGCTGGCACTCGTCCTCCTCACTGTACGTGGTGCTGGCACTCACTCCCTCACTGTACGTGGTGATGGCACTCGTCCCCCTCACTGTACGTGGTGATGGCACTCGTCCCTCCTCACTGCACGTGGTGCTGCACCGCCCCCTCACTATACGGTGCTGCACTGTCCCCCTCACTGACGTGAGATGGCACTCTCGTCCTCACTGCACGCGGGTGCTGGCACTCACTCCTCACTGTACGTGGTGCTGGCACTCGTCCCCTCACTGTACGTGGTGCTGGCACCACTCTCACTGCACGTGCTGGCACCACTCCCCACTGTACGTGGTGATGGCACTCGTCCCCCACTGTACGTGGTGCTGGCACTCGTCCCCCTCACTGTACGTGGTGCTGGCACTCGTCCCCTCACTGCACGTGGTGCTGGCACTCTGTCCCCTCACTGTACGTGGTGATGGCACTCGTCCCCTCACTGTACGTGGTGCTGGCACTCGTCCCCCTCACTGTACCGTGGTGCTGGCACCGTCCCCTCACTGTACGTGGTGATGGCACTCGTCCCCCTCACTGTACGTGGGTGCTGGCACCGTCCCCTCAGTACGTGGTGCTGGCACCGTCCCCTCACTGTACGTGGTGCTGCACCGTCCCCCTCACTGTATGTGGTGATGGCACTCGTCCCCTCACTGTACGTGGTGCTGGCACTCGTCCCCCTCACTGCACGTGGTGCTGGCACTCACCCCTCACTGTACGTGGATGGCACTCGTCCCCCTCCACTGTAAGTGGTGATGGCACTCGCCCTCACTGTACGTGGAGATGGCACTCGTCCCCTCACTGTACGTGGTGATGGCACTCGTCCCCCTCACTGTACGTGGAGCTGGCACTCTCACTCCCCTCACTGTACGTGATGGCACTCGTCCCCTCACTGTACGTGGTGATGGCACTCGTCCCCACTGTACGTGGTGATGGCACTCGTCCCTCACTGTACGTGGTGATGGCACTCGTCCCCTCACTGTACGTGGTAGAGGCACTCGTCCCCCTCACTGTACGTGGAGATGGCACTCGTCCCCCTCACTGTACGGGTGATGGCACTCGTCCCCCTCACTGTACGTGGTGCTGCACTCACTCTCACTGTACGGTGGTGATGGCACTCGTCCCCCTCACTATACGTGGTGATGGCACTCGCCCCTCACTGTACGTGGTGATGGCACTCGTCCCCCTCACTATACGTGGTGATGGCACTCGTCCCCCTCACTATAGCGGTGCTGGCACTCACTCCCCTCACTGTACGGGTGATGGCACTCGTCCCCCTCACTATACGTGATGGCACTCGTCCCCCTCACTGTACGTGGTGATGGCACTCGTCCCCTCACTATACGTGGATGGCACTCGTCCCCTCACTATACGTGGTGCTGGCACTCGTCCCCCACTATACGTGTGATGGCACTCGTCCCCCACTATACGTGGGTGATGGCACTCGTCCCCCCACTATACGTGGTGATGGCACTCGTCCCTCACTATACGTGGTGATGGCACTCGTCCCCCCACTATACGTGGTGCTGGCACTCGTCCCCCTACTATACGTGGTGATGGCACTCGTCCCTCACTATACGGATGGCACTCGTCCCCCCCTATACGTGGTGTGGCACTGTCCCCCCACTACACGTGGTGCTGGCACTCTTCCCCTCACTGTACGTGGTGATGGCACTCGTCCCCTCTCACTATACGTGGTGATGGCACTGTCCTCACTATCGTGGTGCTGGTACCGCCCCTCACTGTCCGTGGTGCTGGCACTCGTCCCCCCTCACTGACGTGGTGCTGGCACCCTCACTGTACGTGGTGATGGCACTCGTCCTCACTATACGTGGTGATGGCACCGTCCCCTCACTGCATGTGGTGATGGCACTCGTCCCCCCACTATACGTGGTGATGGCACTCGTCCCCCTCACTATACGTGGTTGCACTCGTCCCCCCACTATACGGGTGATGGCACTCGTCCCTCACTATACGTGGGTGATGGCACTCGTCCCCTCACTGTACGTGGTGATGGCACTCGTCCCCTCACTGTACGTGGTGATGGCACTCGTCCCCCCCACTATACGTGGTGATGGCACTCGTCCCCCTCACTGTGCATGGTGATGGCACTGTCCCCCTCACTGTACGTGAGATGGCACTCGTCCCCCCATGCACTCGTCCCCCTCACTGTACGTGGTGATGGCACTCGTCCTCCTCACTGCACGTGCGAGCTGGCACTCACTCCCCTCACTGCATGGAGATGGCACTCGTCCCCTCACTGTACGTGGTGATGGCACTCGTCCCCTCACTATACGTGGTGATGGCACTCGCCCCCTCACTGTACTGCTGATGGCACTCGTCCTCCTCACTGTACGTGGTGCTGGCACTCACCCCCTCACTGTACGGGAGATGGCACTCGTCCCCCCTCACTGTAAGCGGTGCTGGCACTCGTCCCTCACTGTACGTGGTGATGGCACTCGTCCCCCTCACTGTACGTGGTGCTGGCACTCACTCTCACTGTACGTGGTGATGGCACTCGTCCCCCTCACTACAAGTGGTGATGGCACTCGTCCCCTCACTATACGTGGTGATGGCACTCGTCCCCCTCACTATACGGTGATGGCACTCGTCCTCCCTCACTATACGTGGTGCTGGCCCTCACCCTCACTGTGCGTGGTGATGGCACTCGTCCCCTCACTGTACTTGGTGCTGGCACTAACTCCCTCACTGTCGCGGGGTGCTGGCACTCACTCTCACTGCACGTGCTGCACTCACCCCTCACTGCACGTGGTGCTGGCACCGTCCCCCCTCACTGTACTTGGTGCTGGCACTAACCCCCACTGTACGTGGTGCTGGCACTCACTCCCTCACTGTACGTGTGCTGGCACTCACCTCACTGTACGTGGTGATGGCACTCGTCCCCTCACTGTACGTGGTACTGGCACTCGCCCCCTCACTGCACGTGGTGCTGGCACTCACTCCCCTCACTGTACGTGATGGCACTCGTTCCCTCACTGTACGTGGTGCTGGCACTCACTCCCTCACTGTACGTGGTGCTGGCACTCGTCCCCCTCACTGTACTTGGTGCTGGCACTAACTCCCTCACTGTACGTGGTGCTGGCACTCACCCCCTCACTGTACGTGGTGCTGGCACTCATCTCACTGTACGTGGTGATGGTACTCGTCCCCCTCACTATACGTGGTGATGGCACTCGTTCCCCTCACCGCACGGTGATGGCACTCGTCCCCCCCACTGTACGTGGTGCTGGCACTCACTCTCACTGTACGTGATGGCACTCACTCCCCTCACTGTACGGTGATGGCACCTCTCCCTCACTATACGGTGCTGGCACCGTCCCCCTCACTGTACGTGGTGATGGCACTCGTCCCCCCACTATACATGGTGATGACTCGTCCCCTCACTATACGTGTGGTGATACCGTCCCCCACTATACGTGGTGATGGCATTCGTCCCCCTCACTATACGTGGTGATGGCACTCGTCCCCTCACTATACGTGGTGATGGCACTCGTCCCCTCACTATACGTGGTGATGGCACTCACTCCCCTCACTATACGTGGTGATGGCACCGTCCCCTCACTGTACGTGGTGATGGCACTCTCCTCACTATAATGCGGGTGCTGGCACCGTCCCCCTTCACTGTACGTGGGTGATGGCACTCGTCCCCCTCACTGTACGTGGTGATGGCACTCGTCCCCCTCACTGTACGTGGTGATGGCACTCGTCCCCCCACTGTACGTGGTGCTGGCACTCGTCCCCCACTATACTGTGGTGATGGCACTCGTCCCTCACTATACGTGGTGATGGCACTCGTCCCCTCACTATGTGATGGCACCTCCCTCACTGTATGTCGTATGGCACTCGTCCCCCCACTGTATGCGGGTGATGGCACTCGTCCTCACTATACGTGGCGCACTCGTCCCCACTGTACGTGGTGATGGCACCGCCCCCTCACTGTACGTGTGGTGATGGCACTCGTCCCCCCACTGTACGGTGATGGCACTCGTCCCCTCACACTGCACGTGGTGCTGGCACTCGTCCCCACTATACGTGGTGATGGCACCGTCCCCCCACTGTACGTGGTGATGCACCGTCCCCCTCACTATACGTGGTGATGGCACTCGTCCCCCTCACTGTACGTGGTGATGGCACTCACTCCCTCACTGCCGTGGTGATGGCACTCGTTCCCTCACTATACATGGTGATGGTACTCGTCCCCTCACTGTACGTGTGGTGATGGTACTCGTTCCCTCACTGAACGTGGTGATGGCACTCGTCCCCTCACTATACATTGGTGATGGTACTCGTCCTCACTGTACGTGGTGATGGCACCGTTCCCCTCACTATACATGGTGATGGTATCATCTCCCCACTGTACGTGGTGATGGCACTCGTCCCCCCTCACTGTACGTGGTGATGGCACTCGTCCCCCCCACTGTACGTGGTGATGGCACGCCCCCACTCTGGTGATGGCACCGTCCCCCTCACTATACCGGTATGGCACTCGTCCCCCTCACTGTACGTGGTGATGGCACTGCCCTCACTGAACGTGGTGATGGCATCATCCCCCCACTGTACGTGTGCTGGCACTCACCCTCACTTGCGGGTGATGGCACTCGTCCCCTCACTATACGGTGATGGCACTCGTCCCCCTCACTGTACGTGGTGATGGCACTCGTCCCCCTCACTGTACGTGGTGATGGCACTCGTCCCTCATACGTGGTGATGGCACTCGTCCCCACTGTACGTGGGATGGCACTCGTCCCCCTCACTGCACGTGGTGATGGCACTCGTCCCCCTCACTGTACGTGGTGCTGGCACTCACTCCCTCACTGTACGTGGTGATGGCACTCGTCCCCCTCACTATACGTGGTGATGGCACTCGTCCCCTCTCACTGTACGTGGTGATGGCACTCGTCCCCTCACTATACGTGGTGATGGCATCCCTCCCCCCGTGCCCCCTCACTCGTGTGGAGTCCTCACTTAACGTGGTGATGGCACTCTCGTCCCTCACTGTACGTGGTGATGGCACTCGCCCCTCACTGTACGTGTGATGGCACTCGTCCTCACTATACGTGGTGATGGCACTCGTCCCTCACTGTGCCGTGGTGATGGCACTCGTCCCCCTCACTGTACGTGGTGATGGCACTCGTCCCCCTCACTATACGTGGTGATGGCACTCACTCCCTCACTGTACGTGGTGATGGCACTCGTCCCCACTGTACGTGGTGATGGCACTCGTCCCCCTCACTGCACGTGGTGATGGCACTCGTCCCCACTACTATACGTGGTGATGGCACTCGTCCCCCCCTCACTGTACGTGGTGATGGCACCCGTCCCCCCACTGTACGGTGATGGCACTCGTCCCCCTCACTGTAGGCAGATGGCACTCGTCCCCCTCACTATACGTGGGGTGATGGCACTGTCCCCTCATCACGTGGTGATGGTACTGTCCCCTCACTGCTGTGGTGATGGCACCGTCCTCACTACGTGGTGATGGCACTCGTCCCCTCATACGCGGGTGATGGCACCGTCCCCTCACTATACGTGGTGATGGCACTCGTCCCCCTCACTATACGTGGTGATGGCACTCGACTCCCCCTCACTGTACGTGGTGATGGCACCGTCCCTCCCCTCACTGTACGTGGTGATGGCACTCGTCCCTCTCCACTATACGTGGTGATGCACCTCGTCCCCTCACTATACGTGAGATGGCACTCGTCCCCCCACTGTACGTGGTATGCACTCGTCCCCCTCACTGTACGTGGTGATGGCACTCACTCCCCTGCACGTGGTATGGCACTCGTCCCCTCACTATACGTGGTGATGGCACTCGTCCCCCCACTATACGTGGTGATGGCACTCGTCCCCTCACTATATACGGTGATGGCACTCGTCCCCCTCACTATAAGTGGTGATGGCACTCGTCCCCCTCACTATACGTGGTGATGGCACTCGCCCCTCACTATACGTGGGTGATGGCACTCGTCCCCCTCACTATACGGGTGATGGCACTCGTCCCCCTCACTATACGTGGTGATGGCACCGTCCCCTCACTATACGTGGGTATGGCACTCGTCCCCCTCACTATACGTGGGTG
>NW_024744357.1:2896451-2917269 GCF_018991925.1 Homarus americanus | reverse complement strand
AGAGAAGGGTGATGACGGACTAGACAGGTCAGGTCAGAAAAAGGACCCACAAAATAACTATCATACATCAAGATCAAAGGTTTTCAAAGCATTTTTAACCTTGTGCCTTGTTCGTTCATAGGAATAATAATCACCCCATTGCTTGGGGAAAAAAGCTTAGAAGTATTCAAATCATTTGTGTCACAGAAAGACTTCTGGTTGAAGCTAGTTTGATTAAGGAATTAAAATCAATAAACCTTAGTGATGGTCAGTTCAAAACTGATAATATGTTACATAAATTTATTTGTCAGTGGCCCAAGGTTAAAAATGCTTTGAAACCTTTGATCTTGATGTATGATATGTTTTTGGGTCCCTTTTTCTGACCTGACCTGTCTAGTTACGTTATCACCCTTCTTAAGCTCCCCACGTGTTGGTGATTAGTGGATGTCATCATATCCTGACCTCATGTTTTAGGTCACCCTATATTTAGTCTCTGTCCATGTAATCCAGTTGCCTCTGAAGATGTCTGATTAAAGACGAAGCTAAGGCACCGTTGTTTCCATTTTCCCTGTGATTTTATCAAGAAAATATATATATATATATATATATATATATATATATATATATATATATATATATATATATATATATATATATATATATATATATATATATATATATATATATATATATATATACAGTGGGGTATGCTATAACGAACGGATCCTACTACGAATATTCCTATAACGAACGGTTTTACCTATAAAATTGAGAATGCTATAACGAACGAAACTCCTACAACAAACATTATTTAATTTTTTTTTTTCTAATTTATTGTCTTTTATTACAAATATTAATGATATTCTTTATTTCAGGGGTTTAGATGCGTATTTATGCACTTTTTTTACAATTTTACAATTTTATATTATATTTTTCAGTGTTAAGTGGTTGTATTTGGGGGCCTGGAACGGATTAATCCTATAACGAACAAGGTTCTAAAACCAATTAGATTCGTTATAGCATACTACTAACTTATATATATATGTATATATATATATATATCTATATATATATATATATATATATATATATATATATATATATATATATATATATATATATATATATATTTATATATATATGTATATATATTTGTATAAATATATATATATATATATATATATATATATATATATATATATATATATATATATATATATACACACACACCTAAACCCCGACTTACGATGGGGTTAGGGACCCAAATCCAGGTCGTAAGTCCGATATGGTCGTAAGTCCGATATAGATAAAAAAAAAAAAAAGTTTTTTTTTTTCAAATTTTTTTTAAAAATCTACAATGAAATACAGTACACTAAACGTAAAAAATAATGAGGAATGGATACAGTACAGTAAAAGTAATAAATAATGAGGAATGGATACAGTGTGACTGAGCACTTACCTTAAATGTAGTCAGCTGAATGCACACGGGGCCCCCATAATTTTCTATTTACTGGATACATGGAGACTATATTAATTGGAAGAAGCAGAAGAGGAGACAGGGCTGGGTGGGTCATCAATGTCGCTTCCTTCAGACAGGTTTATGTACTGTGGTAACTTGCTGGTTGAAGGTATTGGATCATCTTGAGGGAGTGAAGAGGCAGCACTGGTGGGGCGTGAGGAGCCAGTACTGGGGGACTTCTTGAAATAGGTGTCCAATTTAGACTGCACAGTTTGCTTTTTCTTTTCATTATAAATTTCTCTGTAGCAAGCAAGTGAATCTTGGATCATTCTGTCAACTTTGGCATAACGCTCATAATTTTGATCCATGTCATCAAACATTTGCATTGCTTTATTAATTGTAGCAAATGCCTCTGCCATATGTTTCACTGAAAACTTTTTGGGGGGTGCAGGCTCTTCTTCTACATTTTGTCTCTCTTCTTCCTCTGCAACTTTCTGTGCATCTAGTTCAATAAGATCCTCGTTACTGAGCTCTTCTGCTACACTTTCAACCAACTGTCCAACATCTTCAGTATCAATTTCTAACTCCAGCTGTTTACCTAAGTCCACTATCTTGTTACTAATATCCAAAATAACTTCACTTTCATTAAATCCTTTGAAACTGTTCACATATCTTTTCAGGATTTTCTTCCATATTCCATTCATGCAATGTTTTGTAACCTGATCCCATGCTGCACTAATGTTCTTTATACATGACAAAATGTTGTACTCCTTCCAAAACTGTCTGAGCGTTTTCTCACCTTCAGTAGCAGCAACAGCCTGAGCGAAGGTCGTGCGTAAATAATATGCTTTAAAGGCAGAAATAGCACCTTGATCCATGGGTTGGATGATAGAGGTAGTGTTAGGTGGCATGTACACTACCTTAACATCAGGGTGCATGTCGTCCAGGTGTGGTGGGTGTCCCGGAGCATTATCCAAAATCAGTAAAATCTTGAATGGAATCCTTTGTTGCAGACAATACTCCTTGGCTCGTGGAATGAAACAAGTCATGAACCAAACCTCAAATAGTACTAGGGTCATCCAGGCTTTCTTGTTACTGCGATAAAACACTGGCAGTGTGTGCTTGCTGACATGTTTAAAAGCCCTGGGGTTCTCTGAATGATAGATCATGAAGGGCTTTAGCTTGAAACCAGCAACATTCCCCCCCAACAGAAGTGTAATTCTGTCCTTGAATGCCTTGAATCCGGGCATTTTTTTTGCCTCTTTGTGGATGTATGTCCGGTCAGGCATGCGTTTCCACAATAATCCAGTCTCATCCACATTGAATATTTGCTCTGGCAAATAATTCCCTTCCACAATCACATCATCTAACTCCTCCTTAAAAGCTTCGGCAGCACCAACATCGGCACTAGCTGCCTCTCCACTCACCTTAACACTGTGTAGACTGTAGCGTTTTTTAAATCTATCAAACCACCCTTGACTTCCTGTAAAGGTTTGATCACATTCATCTCCTGCCTGCTCCTTCAGGCTTTGGAACAGGCTTCTTGCTTTAGCCTGTATGGTTAGAACACTTAAGGGTACACGCTTCTGTATCTGGTCTTCTATCCATATCACCAATAATTTTTCCATATCGTGGATAGGACCTTGTCTTTTCTTTGTTATTATAGTTCCGTTTATAGGTGTTGTTCCTTTCACTACTTCACGAATACGTTCCTTGTCCTTCAGAATAGTGGATATAGTCGAGTGTGAGAAATCTAGGTCGCGTGAGATTGTTGCTACTGTTTTTCCATTCTCATACTGTGTTATTATCTTCAGTTTCATCTCAAAAGTAATTGCCTGTCTCCTTTTCCTTGGAGTACCACCAGCACTCTCACTTTTACGCTTTCCAGTCATTATAAAGTCAATTAAATACAATAATAACGAAAGTTCACAGCGCGATCAGTATAGGATACGATAGCCAAACACAAACAAAGCGCTCCACTGAGTGAGTGCAGCCACGAGGCGACCAAATCAGAGATACGATAGCAAACACAACAGCTTCCACTGAGAGTGCAGCCACGAGGCGACCTGACACCCTCCCTCTCGCCTGGGACGGAAACGTTCCAGAGAAATAAGGCTATTTGAAAATTTTTGGTACGGGCGTCGCAGTCGTATGTCCCGGGGATGGACGTACGTCAAAGCAGGTCAAGTACCATTGGACGTAAGTCCGATAGTAATAAGTCGTTTATATATATATATATATATATATATATATATATATATATATATATATATATATATATATATATATATATATATATATATATATATATATATATATATATATATATATATATATATATATATATATATATATGTAATGCTACAAAATATTCACAAAAAGAAGATTACATATAGGTAGAATATTGATAGTATGAGAGTATAAAGAGAGGAAGATTTTGGTAGCGTGGCCGTGATATATATTTACACTGCCAGTACACTTATCGTACACTGGTCGTGTCTTACACGTCAATACACATATATTACGTTCTTAAGAGGCGACTTCTCAAACACTGCTTCGTTACAACTCTTTATTAATTACGAACATGACATGGACACATTAATAACACCTTCTATTGAAGTTACTAGGACATTATATTACGTTACTAGACGCTCTGACTCTCGGACACGAACATGAAATGAATACACTTCCCACATAAGTAACTCATCCCGTGGAAGGCTCTGACAAACACTCACGTGACCTAGGGAAGGCCTAGCAGGGAGACTGCTTAGCTGGAACACTGGTGTCGGGAGGGCGACTGCTTAGCTGGGACACTGGTGTCGAGAGGGCGACTGCTTAGCGGGGACACTGGTGTCGAGAGGGCGACTGCTTAGCGGGGACACTGGTGTCGGGAGGGCGACTGCTTAGCTGGGACACCGGAGGGAAGTCGGGGAGGGAAGTCCTGCATGACTCTCCTCCCGCGAGCGGGACTCGGCTGAGGTGGACCTCCTCCTCCGATCCCTGTGTGTCTCTCTCTCTGACTCTCCGAATTCGGGTATCTCTCTCTGCGAATTGCCCGTGAGGGAGGACTGGAACGTCCTATATATTGGGATGCGAGCCGTCAGGTTCAGCTGGTCGGGGGGGGGCGGCGAAGGGTCTCCTTACATTTGACCTGGCCAATGTGAGGTCAGGTCTGGACTTTTTCAGAAACTATCTGGGAAAGTCATCAGGTGGGGCCGTGTGTATATTGGGAGAGCAACCGTGAGAGTTACCCTACACTTGACCTCCCTAATGTCGGGTCAAGACTGGCCTTTGTTCAGAGACTGTAAGTTATATCTTCTGGAAAAGTCATCAGGTGGGGCCTTGTGACATGAGAGGCCCTGGTTGATTTGTGGCCCCTTGAGTTGGGCTCCGAGGGTTACATTTGACCTGGCTAATGTGAGGTCAGGTCCGGCCTCTCTCTGCGATGTAGCTTATTGTATATTGGGAGAGAGTCGGCTGGTGTCTTCTTACATGTCTGTTGTGGTGACATGTCACATGGGAGGGGAGCTAGTTGATTTGTAACCCCCTTGAGCACCTGCGAGGGATACCCTTACACTTGACCTCCCTAATGTCGGGTCAAGCCTGGAGTTTCTGAGATGTAAGCTGTGGTCTGACAACCCCTCACTACATATATATATATATATATATATATATATATATATATATATATATATATATATATATATATATATATATATATATATATATTATATATATATATATATATATATATATATATATATATATATATATATATATATATGCAAGTAAATCACTGTAGGTGCGCATGATCTAGGTATATGCTGATAACCACAAGGAAAAAGAAAACACGATGTTCCCAAGCGCTTTCGACTGCAACTTAAGGGGTGAGTACAGACTAAGGAGAAATACATAACAAGGCAAATATATATACAGTAGAGGAAGGTGAGATCAAGTCCACAATACTACTGTAGTCAGGTTATTAGGTAGTGACCCTACTAATCTTCAAAAGGCACCGCAGCAGTTGGTAGTCAGGTCAGGTCAGTAGGGTCACTTCCTAATAACATGATTTTCTTCCATATTCCATTCATGCAATGTTTTGTAACCTGATCCCATGCTGCACTAATGTTCTTTATACATGACAAAACATTGTACTCCTTCCAAAACTGTCTGAGCGTTTTCCCACCTTCAGTAGCAGCAACAGCCTGAGCGAAGGTCATACGTAAATAATTTGCTATAAAAGCTGCAATAGCTCCTTGATCCAGGGGTTGGATGACAGAGGTAGTGTTAGGTGGAATGTAGACTACCTTAACATCAGGGTGCATGTCGTCTAGGTGTGGTGGGTGTCCCGGAGCATTATCCAAAATCAGCAAAATCTTGAATGGAATCCGTTGTTGCAGACAATACTCCTTGGCTCGTGGAATGAAACAAGGCCTGAACCAATCCTCAAACAGTGCTAAGGTCATCCAGGCTTTCTATTACTGTGATAAACACTGGCAGTGTGTGCTTGCTGACATGTTTAAAGCCCTGGGTTCTCTGAATGATAGATCATGAAGGGCTTTAGCTTGAAACCAGCAACATTCCCCCCAACAGAAGTGTAATTCTCTCCATGAATGCCTTGAATCCTGGCATTGTTTCCGCCTCTTTGATGTCCTGCCAGGCATACTTCCACAATAATCCAGTCTCATCCACATTGAATATTTGCTCAGGCAAACCCTTCCACAATCACTTCATCTAACTCCTCTTTAAAAGCTGCAGTACCAACATCAGCACTAGCTGCTTCTCCACTCACCTTAACATTGTGTAGACTGTAGCATTTTTAAATCTATTAAACCACCCATGACTTGCTGTAAAGGTTTGCTCACATTCATCTCCTGCCTGCTCCTTCAGGCTTTGGAACAGGCTTCTTGCTTTAGCCTGTAAGGTTAGAAGGCAGGGTACACACTTCTGTATCTGGTCTTCTATCCATATCACCAATAATTTTTTCCATATCGTGAATCGGACCTTGTCTTTCTTCAAATTATAGTTCCCTTTATCGGTGTTGTTCCTTTCACTACATCACGAATATGTTCCATGTCCTTCAGAATAGTGGGTATGGTCGAGTGTGAGAAACCTAGGTCACGTGAGATTGTTGCTACAGTTTTTCCATTCTCATATTGCATTATTATCTTCATTTTCATCTCAAAAGTAATTGCCTGTCTCCTTTTCTTTGGAGCACCACCAGCACTCTCACTTTTACGCTTTCCAGTCATTATAAAGTCAATTAAATACGATAATAACTTAAGTTCACAGCGTGATCAGTATAGGATACAATAGCCAAACACCAACTAAGCGCTGTACTGAGTGAATGTACCCACGCGCTGACACAAGCCACGCCACACTCTCGCTCAGGACGGAAACGTTTCGGTATAGAAAATGTGTGCGTCATTTGAAAAATATTTTGGTCACGACTGCGGCGGTCGTATGTCCCGACGGTCGTAAGGTCAGAGCAGGTCGTAAGTGCCGATGGACGTAAGTTGAGTCAGTCATAAGTCGGGTACTACCTGTAAATAGCATTAACATGCAATTTTAAATGTTCTATGCATCATGAAGTGTATATAGTATGATAAAATGTCAGTTTATATTGATAATTAAACAAGTTAGGGAAGGCTGGGTTTCTTTCTTGCCCCTTCTGAAGGACTAAAGTACAGTAAAAGTCCAAAAATCCGGATGCCAGAAATCCGGACCACCCGAGAATCCGGACTTTTCAAAAACTTTTTTTTTTTTTTTTTTTTAGCGGGCTTTTGTGTGTATGTGCGCATGCGTGAATTGCACAGCGACAACAAGCGACCACGTGGTCGCCACTTTAAAACGAGCAATCAAACTGTGACAACATACCATATATACTCGTCTGTAACCCCCCTCTCGTATATCGGTCGACCCTGATTTTTTGACCAAGAAATCGTTAATTTATGATATTCCTCATTTATAGTTCGTCCCACTTTTTTGAGGGTAATGGAACAACAAAACCTTCAGTAAAAACGCTCTATGTCCTATAAACTGAGGCTCGCCGTGCCTGAAACACGAGTGCCGAAGGCAAATTGTTTACCATTTATTATTACGACACTTTGCACTGAAACGCGGGTAGTTTCAACAAAAATATTGTATATTTCCATTCAAGTATTTTTTCAAGTCAATTAGGAGGGAATATTATTGTAATACAACAGTTTTTTAACTAAACCATTCGAAAAGCGATTACGGTAACATCTTTTGAACGAAAGAAAGCGAGTCATTGTTTTCGTCACAATTTTATCCCACTTTCCACTGTACAGTGATCCCTCGGTTAACGAACGCCTCGGTTAACGAAATTTCGGTTAACGAACTGCCTTCCATAAGAATCTTCAATTCGGTTAACGAACAAAAATTCGGTTAACGAATTTCTTACGAACCGACCTCAACATGTTTTCGCTTGCACTGGCCGGGCAACCAGCTTTAGTATCAGTCCGCCAATACATTAATCGGTTCAAGGGCTTAAATTCCTTACCATTTTAGTAAATATCTAGAAGTTTATACTATTCAATAATTTTAAAAGTTTAATATTCAATTTTTTAGTCATTTTAACAATTATTGAACATAATTGAAGGTAAAGTGACTAGTTTAATGCGCGGCATCCAGCCTCTTAACACAGCAAACAGGCGTTAGTCTCTCTCTGTTTTCACTGGAGGTAACATCTTGCTTGAGACTCTCTTCAACTAAACGCTTTTTTTTCTGTGTTTCCAAGCAAATTATTGGTCATTTTGAAATATATTTTACATATTGACAATATATAATGTAGTGCAGTGTTGATTTAAAGAAAATAATCTTGAATTACACCAAGAGAGCTAAAATTTTATGGGTGAAATGGCGCCATGGGGTGACTTCTTCCACCCCAATGCCTTCTCTTCTTCCTTCTCCTCCACCCCCATTCTAATTCCCATCATCATCATCCAGGAGCCTTCTACATACACACCTCAAAGTAAGTGAACTTTTCTACCATTTTTGTTGAATTTAGGAAATTTTCGGTGAGCTGGAACCACTTACCCAAAAACCCATTGAAACAATGGTTTCGGTTAACGAACAACCTGCTGGAACGTATTGAGTTCGTTAACCGAGGGACCACTGTAATACGTACGTTCAGCAAAAATATTACATTTCCGTGAATGCATTATATCAAGCACAGTATGAATAGAATACCATTGTAATATAACAATATTTTGAGTCCTACTCTTTCCATTTACAGAGTACAGTACTGTACAAGCCCATAATAATGGTTCCTAAAGTAGATAAACTTCGTTGTGTGAAGAGAAAGAAGAACACATCGAAATTGAGTGACAAACTTGAAATAATTAAGAAACTAGAACGTGGTGTGAGCAATACTGTTCTAATGGAAACATACGACATTGGAAAGTCTACAATTTATGATATAAAAAAGGCAAAGAATAAAATTCTAGAATTCACTGCTTTTTCATTAAAACTGCTCGTTTTGATAAATGAAGCATGCTTTATTCCTCCTTGAATTTGAATTTTCAAAGTACTGCCTGAGAATCCGGAAAATCCGAAAATCCGGACCGACCCAATCCCCAAGCAGTCCGGATTTTTGGACTTCTTCTGTATTTGCAGCTTCATTGGATCCTAGACCCCAAGCCTCTGGCATGCATATTTATAAGGTGCTCTATTCAGGCTCAGTTATAAACCAAGATCTCAAGATTTCGCTATTACAGTTGTACCCCACTTAACGCGGTCAATAGAACCCAGAGGGTCCCGTGTTAAGTGAAATCCGCGTTAAGTGAACAACAGAACATATGGGATTAATTCCAATAGAAACCGGCCCGACCCCCAAACTCCACTTTTTGAAGGCACATACCTATGTTGTAGTAAAAATAACATCTTAATTTTATGATGGTACATGCACACAATTAATACTTAAGAGAAATAGAGAAATACAGTCGCCAAGTTAATGTCCATTCAAATAATGGACTCAACTCCTCCCCTCTCACACTACACTGCCGGCTCTTTTCCTCTCTGAGAAATTTTTGGGGAAAAACCACTAAATTTTAATAAATAATACCTCAAACTAAAGTTAGGATAATACAATTGACATTGCTGGATTCCTTGTAAGACCAGGAATATTTTGAATATAAATGTCATATATTTTGCACAAAAGATAACATAGTTACTCGAGAAAAAATTTTATCTAAAATTTGTATGTTTAATGCAAAATATATGATGTTTATATTCAAAATGATCACCAAATTATAAGAATTCCAGCAATGTAAATTATATTCTGACCGGGTAATTTGTATGAATTTTATGAGCTAAAACAAATATCTTCAGTTAATAAAAAAAAAAAATATTTTCACAGGGTAACAGATGGTCGGTCGGTCCCTCCCCACCCCCCCACCAACCGTCCCACCAGATGTGTGGGAAAACCAGAATATTTACCTTTTTAGTAATAAATAATACCTCAAACTAAAGTTAGGATAATATAATTGACATTGCTGGATTCCTTGTAAGACCAGGAATATTTTGAATATAAATGTCATATATTTTGCACAAAAGATAACATAGTTACTCTGAGAAAAAATTTTATCTAAAATTTGTATGTCTAATGCAAAATATATGATGTTTATATTCAAAATGATCACCAAATTATAAGAATTCCAGCAATGTAAATTATATTCTGACCGGGCAATTTGTATGAATTTTATGAGCTAAAACAGGCAGTCAGGCAGGGTGGGGCAAATCTAAAAATAGCGTCTGGAGCCGGACACTCACCGCGTATATGTGGAAAAAATCCGTGTTAAGTGAAAGTTCAGCTCTGGCGAGGCACCGCGTATATGATAAAACGCGTTAAGTGAAACCGCGTTAGGCGGGGTAATACTGTAATTAATTATTTTTAATTTCTAGTATTATTATTGTTTCGGTCATCCAACGAATTTTAAGATTTTAAGTTAGGTTGAAATTTAGTTTTTCTTGTGGTTTTTGACATGTTTTGAACTACCCTTTACTTCCAAATAGGTGGATGACCGAAACGATCATTTTACCAATTTCTCATCATAAATATAGTACCCTTACTGTATGGTACTGTAATACAGTACAAGGTGTATTAATTTTGATATCTGTCAATTGTATAAGGAAGATTTCACTGATAACCAAAATTACATTTACAGGGTGAACGTTGTATCCTCAGTGGATGGTATTGAAAGCCCAAAATTACATTTACTCCAGCAACTACAGGTAATGAAACTTGAAAATACAATTAAACAACATGCAACCAAGGTAGAGGTGAGTATTAGGATCTTTAATATATGTGCTCTTTGTTAATGCATGAATACTGCAAACCTTTTGTTTTGCCTACCTTATTTTGGAATCCATCCCCCATGGACACACACCCTAGCAAATCTTGGGCAAGTTTACTATGACTACCTAGGAATAAGACAGCAAAATTTTAATACAATGCTACAATTATTAGAATAAAGAACATTTTCAAAATTCATCATATAAGAGTAAATTCTGAAAAAATTTCTTTGTGTAGGGGGAAGCATCTCCCTCCAATAACCTCCCCTCTTACTGTAGGTGTTGGCCAGTTTTTTACCTTCCTTCCTAAGGTTTTCTATTACTGTACTGTATCTGTCTTTAGTTTAACAAATGAATATGAATTATGGTCACTGTTTGTGCATGCCTAAAGCAGTGACTTACCTGAACAGTACCTTCAGTGTTTTGATGTTTTTGTGCATTCTTTGTTTTGGAATTGAATCTTCTTTGGGTGGTAGAAACTTATTACGTTATGTGCCCTTTTATGTGTGTACTGTACACTTCTCTGGGAATTTCTTAGTCACCCTTAAATTTCCATATAAGAACAGTACAGTGCCAGTAGTTGGCAGATAGTTGCATGCCAGTTAGATAAACACTAAGGGTGTAGGGGGTAGGCATGGGTGGTGAGTCAGGGGATCAAGCTACTACTTTGATACCTTTCCTTACCAAAACCTGGTTATGGCCTTATTTTATCAACCTAATTCACAACAAGTACCTTGTCCATACAACCATCTCCCCCTAATGAATTGGATGCATGAATAATAATTTATATTAATTTAAACCTTCAGCCACTGAACTCACTACTGCATATGGTATGTAACTTAAAAGTATCATTATTTGCTCTACAGTATTTACATTACCAAGTCTTTTTGAAGTGAGCCATGTAATGATTTGTAATATTTTGCATGTAGTAGTCATTAGTGTTCTTTCAACTGGCAGGTTTCTTGCATATCTGAGAACGTTAAAGTAAAATTAGGGTTATTTTATCACATTGTAATAACATTAACTAAATTTGTCACCACAGGCATTGGAACAAGAAAATCAAAGACTATGCAAGAAATTAGAGCAACACCAGCAGCATGTTAAGAAGGTATGGTACTTCCCTTAAGAAGTGTTTGACCTTTCTTTATGAAGCATCACTCATAATTATCTTGGAATTTTCAGTTTCAACTGATTTAGCTTATTTGCAGATACAAGTTAGCTACCCTTGTTTATGCCAGGGATTGCATTCCTAGAAAACACCAGTACTGTACAACTGTACAGGTATTAATTTGAATTTAAGACAGTGTATTTGTTTATAGGTGTCAGAATTAGAAGGATCCCAACAGAAGATGCAGATAGAGTTAAGTCAAACAAAAGCACAGCTCAAGGAAGCACAAGAGAGACTCGACATGTGTAACTCCTCCATTCATGAGCAGTCAACTGATGAGGCTACAGCAACTATGCAGGTAATCACCTACTCTAATTTAATATACCAGTACAGTGATCCCTCGGTTAACGAACGCCTCGGTTAACGAATTACCTTCCATAAGATTCTTCACTTCGGTTAATGAAAAAATTTCGGTTAATGAATTCCTTACGAATTTTTCCCAACATGTTTTCGCCTGCATTTGGCTGCTCACCAGCTGTAGTATTAGTCCGCCAATACAGTCATCGGTTTTAGGGCTTAAATTCTTTACCATTTTAGTAAATATCAAGAAGGTTATGCTATTCAATAATTTTAAAAGTGTTATATTAAATATTTTAGTCACTTTAACAATTATTGTAACATAATTGAAGTACAGGAAACTAGTTTTTTGCATGCCAAACAGCCACTCCACACACCAAGCTTGGCGTCAGTTTGTTTATCGGTTCAGAGGAAGGAACATCCTGTTTGAGACTCTTCAACATAAATGCTTTTTTTCTGTTTCCAGTCAAATTATTGGTCATTTTGAAATATGTTTGTGTTGATTTAAAGAAAATAACCTTGAATTACACCAAGTGAACTAAAATTTTATGGGTGAAATGGCGGCATGGGGTGACTTCTCTTCTACCCCAATGCCTTCTCTTCTTCCTTCTCCTCCACCCCCATTCTAATTCCCATCATCATCATCATCCAGGAGCCTTCTACATACACACCTCAAAGTAAGTGTACTTTTCTACCTTTTTTGTTGATGGGTCACCAGAGCTGTACCCATCCCCTGGTCTCTGCCATATTTTATGGGCTGGTGCCCTGGATGTGTGGTGGTGAGTGGGTTGGGTAGGGGGGACATTGTCTTGATTTTGCCCAACAGCTCCCATCGGGTAATCACGGCTAACCCAACAAGTGTGGAAACCATCCATAAAAATGATGATGAATTATCCATCAGTAGTTCCTTTATAATCCTGGATCTTTACTACACTGGTGGTACAACCTGGCCAGGTTATATCATGTAACACAAGCTGCAATATCAGTGTTGATTTTTCAGTGGAATTCCCAACCAGTCCTCTCGCCTTGAAGACTGACAGACTGAAATGTAATGGAGTGTGTTTTGTGGAGTCAGAGGAGGCTATGGAAGGTTTTCAGTCAGCAACTCCAAACTTACTTACTCCAACATATAAACCAGGTGTGTTATTGACTTCTGTATCATAATAATCATGAGTATAGTACATCAGAGGCTGATAGAGATATATGGTACAGTGCCAATAGTATAGTTTTCTCTTATATTTAACATGCTGTAGCTACCAAAGTATAGAACGACTTCACCCAAATGAAATTTAAGTAGATTTTTTTTCTTTTGTAACTTGATAGAAATCGATAATTAAACAAAGCATAAATGATTACATCAGTCAGTTCTCTCATTCTTCAGTTTCAATTAAGTATTTGAACAGATAAAAAGATAATAAAGCATTTGTGGCTGGTGTTGCAAGGTCCTTGGGGGGGAGGGGGCTAGCTACACAACTAAAGCTGCATAGATTGGGAGAATTACATCTTTAGTACAGGTGGGGATGCTTGAGATAAGTCTGTGGCTAGTTGGGTAAACTATGAATAATGGGTCACACTACAGTACAGTGCTCTACTGACACAGGCTGAAAAGTGTAATACATTTGCTCCTCTACTTACGAACGAGTTACGTTCTTGAGGCTTGTTTGTAAGTCCAACTTTACTCCTGTAGATACTCTTCTCCTCTTAGGTAATGTTTGTTTTATCTGGAATTTTCTTCAGAATAATCCAGTCTCATCCACATTAAACACCTGTTCTGGCAGGTAACCCCCTTCAGTGATGATGTTTGTATCTCTAAAAGTTATAAGTTGAACATTCTTAAGTAGAGGAGCACCTGTACTTGTACTGTACTGTAGGTGTAGGGGAGAGTCACTGGATAATGATAAAGATTTCAACTGTTTGGAAGTGATGATTGTTTAGAATAGTGTGATGGAAAGTGAAACTAGGCTGAGAACAATGGATAGAAGGCAGGTGAATGGGAAGTATCATTAAAGTAGAAAATGTAAACCTGGTCTTGGGACGGAGCAGAACGTTCTTCACTTCAAGCCACATAGAGTAGATGAGTTATATGAAGTTACCAGAATGGAAGGGGTAAGAAATGTTGAAGCATTTGGAATGGTTGAGAAAGCAAAGGGTGTAAATTGTGCAGTCGTGGAATGGGTTGACCGAGATGGTATGGACTTGTGAGAAGGATCCAAGAGTAAAGATGGTATGTCAGGTGTGTTGGGTAAATGGAGAATGTCTACACCATAGTTCAGAAAGGTGAAACAGTATATTAAGGGGAAGGGATAAGGGGAATAGGAAGACTGAAGATGTGCTGGGATAGGGCAGCCTGAAGGCTTTTTTGTAAGTTAGCCAGGAACTCTTTGAGGTGGTGAGACATCATTGAAAAGAGGAATGCACAGCATACCCAAATTATTGTAAAGATACAGTGTACAAGACACCAAAGTTAAAAAGATATACAGTTGAGTCTGGATTTACGCGGTTTTGGTTAACGCGTTTGGTCATTTACGCGGTGCCTTGCCAGAATGAAATGCTTTAATTACGCGGTAAATTTGGTCATTTACGCGGGAAGCAGCGCAGGCAGGGTGCGCACAAGGTCGCCCAGTCATCAAAACATTACCCAGTTTTTCACCCGCCACCCACCACAGCCGGCCCAAGTCAGTGATAGTGAGGATATGGACTTTGAGGGGTTTGACAAGGAGGCCCTGCAAGCCTCTGTGGTGGATAGTGATACAATTGATACAAGTGATATAGGTGAGGGCCAATAATCTGCCCTCTGCCTCGGAACCAACCCCCCTCATCCCCGTGTGCCCAGCCATCTCTTCTACTAACGTAAGTGTTAAAAAACCTAATATTATTGATATTTCTCTTTTTTATTAATTGTGTGTGCATACCATCATAAAATTAAGATGTTATTTTGACTACAATGTACAGTATTGTGTCAGGAAAAAGTGGAGTTTGGGGGTTGGCCCAGTCTGTATTTCAATTAATCCCATATGTTCTGTTATTCCATTTACACGTTTCTCGTTTACGCGGACCTCGACAGGTTCAATTGACCGCGTAAACCTAGACTCAACTGTACTACAGTAATGTTTAACAAGAGTGGGTGGGTCTCTCCTGCAGGGTCTTCAGTTGTCCACGTCTCCGTCGGCATCTGCTCGGCTGCCTTCACCCTCCAAAAGGCAGCCACCACCACTGGATATTACACGATGTAAGAAAGGTAGGCCAAATATTGTGCAACAAAATCATCACCAAGTTCACTTCTTATGATCATATATGTTAACTGAATTTGTTAATACAGTACCAAATAATTTCCATTTAATACCAAATGGATATTTCCTTGCCACATTTGCACAAATTTGGCAATGAAAAACACCAGTATGGGGTGGGACCTCTGGAGTCAAGAGAGTTGGAGTGACCAGTCGGCTGGAGCCACTGGGAGATGGTTTTTTATACAGGCATTAGCTCACCCAGGCATGGGGAGCGAAAATATTATAATAATAAAACAACTAATAATAATAATAAAGAACTAAAAATAATAAAAAAGATCAAGAGTGAGAAATGATATATTGTATGTATGTTGTGTTGTCAAAATAAGAGAAACAATTGAGACCCTTCAATTGTGTTTAAATGAAGTGAAAGTCAGATCAGCAACCTGGGACTTGGTCACAATTTTTGTGATGCCATGTGGCAGCAGGGTCCACCATTAGACAACACATTATGCTTTCAATATCTTCCCAGGCGGTAGTATCTCCCTGTTTGGTAGCTTCCTTCTACCTACAGGGTGATGCCAAAAATCTTGCTGCCTAACCTTTTTCAGCATTTCCTCAGAAGGGTAGTAAAAGAGCTATACACTGATTCACAGTCCCATCTTTGAAAAAGCTGTTTTTTTTCTAAAAATCAGATTTTGTGATATGACCCAGAATGCAACGCTTACCTAGGTATGTTAATGCCTAGCAATAACTCGCCAGGCCAACATACAGGCAATTAAAACATCTAATAATTGCTTAATAAGTAATATTAGGAGGACACGTCGCTACCTGGCATTTAATTGCAATTGTCGAAACCCCCGCCTTTCGCACCCCATCGCACGCACTGCCACCTCCATCTCTTGCTTTAGAGCGAGCAATAAATAAAAGTCAACTCTCGAGGGGTGGATATGGGTGGGTTATCAACGTCGCATTCTGGCTCATATCACAAAAACTGGTTTTTAGAAAAAAACGGCTTTTTGTTCAACCCAGAATGGGATGCTTAGCTTTGAATACCCGAGCAGGAGGTGACTTTGCATACAAGGCTCCGCTAACTTAGGTCCAGATTATGATTATAAACTGTGTAGAATATTTTCAAAATTAGGAACATTTACCGGAAGGTAAAATGTTAATTTACATATCTCAATTAGGATATTCACTTTATTATGGTGATGAAGAAGCTGTCCTTGAAAGTTTTTGAAGATCTCCAAAAGCCCATTTCCTTGATCTAACTGAGGCTCATATGCCGCAGAAAGGCCACAGACCCTGCATATTTCCTAGTGTTATGTGCCAAAAATTTCTTGCCAGAGTCTGCTTGATTCACTAATTCAGATAAAGATTTTGTCATTTGACTAGACAATTTCTTACCAACCCTGGATGAGAAAACATAGGGGGCGTTGATTAGGGCACAATATTTGAGGAACCCTTGTCTCATCCATAAGGCATTTTATCCTAATAGGTTGAGCTTGGAAATATTCCCTTTCATTTTTTCTTAGGATCTCCGTAGGAAAAAGGGGTAACATCTTACTCAGAAAATACCAATAATGATGGATTATTGGAAATTGAAATCAGTTCACTAATTCTCATACCTGTTGCTATTGCTAGAAGGAAGGCTGTTTTCTATAGTAATTTATCTCTGTTCAGATTTATGTTGTAATTAGGCCCCATAAGAAATTTAGTAACTTTTTCCAGAGACCAAGGTGGGATTCTCTTAGGCCGAGGGGTCTCTGAATGAAAAAGGACGATATTAGCATTTAAAAAAAATCCTTGGGTTTAAAGTAATATTAAAACCCCAAGCCAGAGGGTCAACCAGTGCTGATTTATAAGATGCAATTGTCGATCCTTGAAGACCTTTAACTCGGAACAAATTCTAAAAATTCTAACACAACTGTTTCCGATAATGATTCTGGAGTTGTTAACTTGATAAATTGTTGAAAAAGATTCCAAGCTTTCTCTTATTGCATAGAAGTTTGAGGTCTATGACCTGCTAATACTTGGTTAGCTACATCGGGATTACCCAACAGCCTATTTATACTCCTTTTGAGAAACTCCATGCGTGAAGTGCCAAGGATATCTCGAACTGAGAATGTAGTACCTGGTATAGACATCCTTGTTGCAATTGTAGCGGATTCGGACACCAGTCCAACAGATGGTGGTCTGTGCTGTCACACGATGTACCCAATCATGCTGCCATCAATTGAGGTCAGGGGAAACTGCTTTTGCATCAGCTGATTGACTGTCTCCATTTAATATTTACTTATTAAATCTTTATAGACTTATTTAGTGAAACATACAGTGTTAAAAATATTTAATGCTTCACCAAGAAATGAAGCATTAAAGATATTTATTACTATTTTTACCCTAGAGGTCACACACAGCCTCAAGTTAAGAAGCCAGAAAATTATCAGAGTTCTGAGCTGTTGTGTAGTAACAATATACCATAGAATGTGTTACAGTAAGAGCTGTGAACTGTTGTACAATAATAATCTACCATAGAATGTGTTACAGTAGAGTTGTGAACTGTTGTACAATAATAACCTACCATAGAATGTGTTACAGTAAGAGATGTTAATTGTTGTAATAATGTGCATTAGCACAAATTGTAAGTATGGTTGCCAAATGAAGGCCCATTGCACCTATAATGTTGACAGTGCATTCCCTTTTTCAAAACATTCAATCACTTTCATTTTTACTGAAATAGATTATCCATGTCTCTTGTTACTTTTTGGTCCTCTAGCATTTATGTTGATGAAGGTTAATAAAAAAGTCAAGAAACAACCGAGAATAGCCTGTTACTACAGTATGTGTGTGACCCAGGCAACTAGCCAACGGTTGGTGTGATGAAGCCCGACATATTGTGGCTCGTGTTAAACTTTGAATGTTTTTGTGCTAAGTAAACCGTCTCCCTAATTGGTTCCTCATGTTAATTCAAATTTTCTGTTGTATGAACTTGTTTTAGGTGGGGATTACCTGAAGGTTTTCTCTCCAGGCTTAGTTATAAATTTAGTTACAGGGGGTCCCTGATGTATGAATGTCCGACTTACAAACGCCCACTGATACCAACGAGGTTAAACTTTATATTTACAGTATTTTATTTACCTGATGACTTAGTTTTTACTTTCGTTTACTGTATTTTGTAATTTTATTTCTTCTTTTGTCTTTAAATAAGGGATTTTAGATGTATGTAAGGATTTAGACTATGATATCGTGGGATTTTAAACATTGTTTTGTAAGCACAGTATGCACATAGCATGTGTTCTGACTTACGTACATTTCCGACTTACGAACGTCCCCAGGAATGGAACCTGTTTGTAACCCGGGGACCCCCTGAATAAATTTGCATTATGGGTCATTCCCTCACATCCAGTTGATTCTATGATCAGGTGGTCTGGATAGTCTCCTTTCTTGGAACTAAATTCAGAATGCCAGATTATTCAGAAATTAGATGACTGACAGTGCATGCTGATTAAGCAGGCACAGCTCTAATGAGACCTCCTGCCTCCAGAAGGCAAATGTTGCACCATGTTCCCCTCATGTAGAGTGGATGGTGTGATGGGGAGGGAACGATTTGTTTTGTGAAAGCAACTTGGCTACTCTCTCTGTTGGAAAATTTCAGAATTAGTTTTCCATTTTTCTACATTGACTAAAATTTTTACTTGCTAAAGCTATTGTATTTTAATTTTGTTGATTTTGTTACAGGCATTGAGCCCATGGAGATGGACAGCAAAGATGAGCTTACTACAGATCTAGAGAATAGCTCTCACTATCGTAGTGATAATAAAAGGCACAGGGTAAGGAGCTTCTTAGTGTTCTATAAAACAATTAGCATCTAACTCTTTTGGAGTAAGCACCAATTATGAGGTTGTGTTCTACTTACTTATTGGCCAACATCTTTAGGGATGACGTCCAATATAGATGGATGCTTCGTGTTCCCTGCATTCTAGTTTTTCTGTACAATAAGACCTCAGATATCCAGAATGCATGGGGAAATAAGTAAAGTTGAACCTCGATTTAAGCGGTTCTCGTTTACGCGTACGCGGTACCTTGCCAGAACCGGGATGCCCGATTTAAGCGGTGAATTTACTCATTTACACGGGTGAAGTATAATTTGTTTATTTTCTGAAGATATATATGTTTTTAGCCCATAGAATATATAATTTACATTGCTGGAATCCTTACAAGATGGTGATCATTTTAAATATAAACATCTTAACATTTCCATTAGACATACAAATTTTAGATGTAATTTAAGGAGATCATGAAAATAAGGACTGCACTGTACAACAATATATATATATACAGAAAATGCAATGTGAGTTTCTATTCTACCTCATTCCTAAGTGTAAGATATCTACATATACGTACGTTTGTATGCCCATACAAAGAGACAATAGACAACTAAAGAGAATTGACAACTGGCCACATACTGTACACTACAATATGCTCAAGTCATAATTTATAAAATATCATAAACTCTAAACAAAGTGTTGGAATCAAAATTACTTTTTTTTAATTAAGTAGTTAATTTGGTATATTTATGTTTTGATGGATTCTATACCTTCGATTAAGTACCGGTAAATACTCGAAATGTTTGTAGAGTGTTTACTCTTGTAAGAAAAACCAAAACAATAATTTAGTTTGTTTCTGCCACAAATATATTAACCAAATATTAAATAATAATGATAAAACAATAAAACCACAAAAATATTAAAAACCACAATAAAACTTTCATTTTAAACTGAAGATGTGAATTACACGAAAGCGCTTGGGAACTTCGTGTTTTCTTTTCCTTGTGGTTATCAGCATATACCTAGATCATATATATATATATATATATATATATATATATATATATATATATATATATATATATATATATATATATATATATATATATATATATATATATATATATATATATATATATATATGTGTAATAGCAATAGCATGTATGTATGTATGTATGTATGTATGTATGTGTATGTAATAGCTATATATATATATATATATATATATATATATATATATATATATATATATATATATATATATATATATATATACAAGTTGGTCCTCACATTAAGCGGTCCCGCATTCCGCGTTTCACCGTTACCGCGGTGCCTTGCCAGAACCTAACATTTTCACATTTCGCGGTGTGAGCACGCATTCCTTGAGTGTCGGCGCTATTTTAGGCCCCCTTGCACGCCCGCCTGCCCGCCTGCCTGCCTCTCCCTCCTCCTCTCCCTCCGCTTGGGCAAGCGGCATGATAGGTTGCTGGTGTGTCTTTGTTGCATTATCACTTCGTCATATGATGTACAAGACCTTTGATTGGTA
>NW_024744357.1:2875908-2896351 GCF_018991925.1 Homarus americanus | reverse complement strand
CACCTGGAGGATTAGAGTGAATGTTGGCTGACTGACTGACTGACTGACTGACTGACAATTACTAGGAAGTGGTTCCAACACGTTCACATACAACCTATACTCATACCACAAGTCAGAATTAGAGGATCATGTTATTAGATATATTTTTCAACGATTTACTCAGTGTCTAACCAACTCTTGCTTGATTTAAATGTGGACCTAAAAAAGTAGTCCGTATATTTGTTGTCGTGGTGGTGGTGGTGGTGGTGGTATCATGAATCCATCAGGTTGATTAACCACCAAAACCATAAAAGGTGCAGCCTTGCCGTTTCAGGAGCCTGCACCACATCCCATGGCAGTGACAGTCTTCTTTGCGTGCTCGGTGTAGGTGACGGCGTCACGGATGACGTTCTCAGAAACACCAGGGACGCCGCAGGTCAGATGAAGGCCGGGATGCCACGTTGCCTCCACGCGCCGAGCTAGACGACAGATAGCCGGGCTTAGTGATGGTCCTGGATGTTGTCTGAGAAGCACTCGATGACAGCACCACTTTCAAGTCCTTGCCTTTGCCTCGTCAGTCATGTTGTTGTGGTTGCTACAGGTGGTCCTGGGTGGCCAACCACTTGACGGATTTGAGGTGGGAGTGGGTGGCGTGCTGTGGACACCAGCCAGTAGTATCATCAAGACCGTCCCTCCCTCTTGGAGGTGGGAGGCAGCAGCTGCGAGATGACACATGCACTCGTGGCCAATGAGGTGGAAGAATATCGTTACAGGCCCAGGACCGTCGCTCAGGGACACCAAGGACATCCAGCTGGCGCATCCAGCCAGGGGAAAAGACATCCTTCTGAAGATGACAGTCAAGTTTGATGGTAGGAAGCGTTAATTTCGGTTACCCAAATCGCCTAACAGTAAGTTGGTAACATTCGTGCAGGCACGAATGTATAGTAGATCATCAATTCGGGAGGTGGGTGGATTGCAACAAACAAAATAGTAACAAATAAATGTATAAAGAATAAGTAAGTAAATAAATAAAATAAAATAAAAGAAAATACAATAAAAAATACAATAAAATAAAATAAATTGTTTACATGAAATAAGTGCAAACATGAAATAGGCCAAACACACTCCATGTATGTCACTTTGCAGTGGAGTGTACAAAAAAGTATACACAAATTTATTTATTTATTTATTGTTCAATTAGTCCAGTTTCTACTGTAATAGAGAATGCAGATTATTATAATTTTTATTTCTCAATATATCACTGTCAGTAACTGTCTCTTTTAACATGTAACTGGCTCCGATGGAGCCGATTAAAGAGATGTAGTAGTGGGATGGCGTGTTTGTTGTGCTAAATGTCTCTTGGAAGAGTGTAGTGACAACCTTGGTGCCTCAGACATGCTTAGCCAGTTCACAGCAGAGTCGGACAGCTGTCCTGGTTCCGACTTGTAATGGTCAGAGCGTTTGTTGTAGTGCGCCAGGCAGGAAGCCTCAGCGATGCGCGCTCGAATGTCGTTCTGAAAGAGTTCATGATGGACATAGCTTTGGAGGAGACTCCTGTGTCAGGGGTGCACTTAGCTAGTCCTTGTAGATGTAGATGCTGTAAGCACCAGCCGGAGGCATAGCAGCACAGTTAGACAGAGTGAAACTCAGGATCAGACAAAAGTGGCAGGCAGAGAGTGGCAAAGGTGAAGGGCAAGTCAAGAGTCCATTCTGGCAGGGCGGACCAGTTCCCGTGGGTAGGATCACGTCTCTTGCGTCAGGCAGCTATGCAGGCGTGGTGCAGGTGCCTGTGTGCCTTGCAGCCAAATCATGGAGTGCCTGGCGTAGAGTGCTCAGGCAGCCAGCCAACACTTGCCACGACAACAGAAGACCATTGTCAGCGTCATCTTCAGCTTGCCATTCCTTAATGACGAGGCTGAACAAACTCTATCACCATTGCCCAAGGGGTGTCGCTAACATCAAGCTGTGCTCCTCCCAAAGAAGACAGGAAGAAGTAAGAACCCAGGTTCGTTCACACAAGACAACCTAACCAAGAGCAGGCTCCTTTCCAGACACAGGATGTAAAGAGAGAAATATACGACATCAACGTTAAGGATAACACTCTGTGTAAATGAGTGAAATTGTTTTTTGAATGGTGTGTAGATGTGAAGGGGTGATGCCTAGGGGCCTGGGGTGGGGACAAACAGGACTTAGAAGAGGGCGCAAAAACATGGCAGCAGCAGCAGCAGCAGCAGCAGCAGCAGCCAGGGAGAGCGACAATACTCAGTCAGAGTTCATACACAAAAAGAAATACATCAGATTCATTGACAGTACAGTACATTACCAGTGTAGAGCTAGCCAATTGGTTAAAAACTTAAGAATGTAATGTCCTCAATGAAATGTGTATAGTTCAAAAGTACAATAAGTGAGGTGGCCTGAAGTCTTTGACAGTGTCCCATTCAATAATATAGTGCTTTACAAAAGGTGTATCACCAAGTTTACATGCTGAGTGTTCCTTTATAGATTGCAAGTTACTAACTAATAGATGGTGATGCAACCATCTAATTCATTGTTGGACACATTTGTTCAGGAAGGTTGTTGGGATCTGAGAGTGTGAGGAAAAAAAAAATAACAAGAAAGAGTGTGAAAAGAGGATCTAAAAGTACAGTAGTGGCTGTCTCAGGTTCGTTCCTGCAAAAATCAGTGGATTATTATGTATTGTAGTCACATGTTACTTGTATATTATTTGTAATTCGTAACCCATTCCCAAATATGTAACTGTATATTTTCAGTGAGACTCCGTGGTGTCTAAGATTCTACACCGTGGTAGCATCATCATGTGGGATTCCTCATCTGTGAGAGTAACTGCTACATCATCAGAGTGAGTTGGGAAAATCAGAAGAATAGGACATTTCCTCAAACAAAACACACACAAACTGAAAGGACCTATCGTGGTGGTGGTGGTGGTGGTGGTATGCATACCGTCCATCAGGTTGATTAACCACAAACCATAAAGGTGCAGCCTTGCCGTTCAGAACATACCATCCCATGGCGGTGACAGTCTTCCTTTTTGCGTGCTCCAGTGCTTGGAGTGACGGCGTCACGGATGACAGAAACCTTGAGGACATGAGGACACATCAACAATGCCTCAACTGTCATCTCCCAGTTAGGGCTTTCAAGAGGGACTCGGTGCTACACACAGGATCAGGTGTCTTCGTCTGAGTCAACAAATTCCTCGTTGGAGAGTTGTTCCTCACTTAACAGGCAGATTATCTCTTTGAAAGCAGCCGATGTATCAAACTTGGTTCGTTAAAATAATTAGTTGTTATGAGTTTTCAACCTGATTGATTTTGTTCAATATTTTTAGGATATTCATTAATTTGATTTTTGTCATTCTCAGGTCTGAAGGTTAAACCATTGTATGATTATTCGACAGGACGAAGATGTGAAAAATCATGCAGTCCATTCACTAGTTGCGTTTACAGGGCTCGTTATATAAACATTCTGCAAGCATTACATTGAGATATTTGTTTTAATGAACAATTTGATTCCATAGTTTGTTTACTATTGCGAGTTCCTTCTGTTGGATATAAACCCTGAGGCCTCTGTAAAGTGAGGGAACTGGAAACTAGTGGAAGAGGACTGAAACATAGTGAAGGGGACCTGAGCAGTGAAAGGGGACTTCAGAGCAGCAGAGGGGACTGAGCAGCGCTGGTGAAGGGGACTGGGGAGCAGCTGGTGAAGGGGACTGGAGCAGCTGGTGAGGGTTCAAACGCTAGTGAAAGGGCTACCTCAAATGACTTCAGTATAAACGTGAGTAACGTTCCCAAAATAGCATCTGTGTATATTCTGGACTCAACAGGGAGGGAGGGGGAGGGTGGCAAATGGAGGAAGGAAGGAGGAGGAGTAGGGAGGGAGGGAAGGGGGAGAAGGGGTGGAGAGGGAGGGGAAGAGGAGGGTGGGTTCCAATATCCCGGGCGATCTTGACAAAAAAGCCGAAAGAAAAGTACTAACAGATACAGTACACTAAAGTGGCTGCAATCATGACAGTGAAAACTCTGTTCAACGGACTATAAGAAAATCTTTATACCGGTGTGTCCTTTGAATATAAAATATCATCTAATGTAGTATAGAAAGGTAAAAGTCCGTTATGTCGAGAACAGGTATATGTGAAACTCCCATCTAACAGTTTGTATGGAGAAGATAAAGTCCGTTATATGAGAGGTTTCACTGTGTCAGAATCAAAAACAAATCAACGAACAGAGCCACACTTGCTATGCCTCGAGTGACTTCTGGTGCAAAGGATCTAGTCTTCCAGAGTCTCACAAATGGAGAAATTCAAACCTATCAGGTGGACCTTGGTGATCCTCTCTTGATTTGGACACAGGTAGTGAGTGGTGTGTGTTTGGTGGGGTGGTGGTGTCAATGGTGGTGGTGGTGAGTTGGTGGTGGTGGTTGGTGGTGAAGTGGTGGTTGAAGTTGAGGGTGAGTTGATTGGTTAGTTGGAACAGTTGATTGGTGAAGTTGGTGAGGTGAAGTTGGCCGGTGTGTGGTGTGATTGAGTTGGTTGATTGGTGTGGTGGGGTGGGTGGTTGATTGAACCACCAGTTGATTGGTGGTGGTGGTGGTTAGTGGTGAGGTGGTGGTGGTTGAGTTGGTTGAGGTGGTTAGTTGGTGGTGGTGTGGTGGTGGGGTGGTTGGTGGGGGTGGTGGGGTGAAGTTGGGGTGGGGTGGTTGGTTGATTGGTTGAGTTGGTTGGTTGATTGGTGGTAGTTGGTTGGTTGGTCAGTTGGTGGCCGGTTGGTTGAGTGGTGGGGTGGTAGGTGGTGGTGGTGGTGGTGGTGGTGGTGGTGAGGTGCAGGGGGGTGGGTGGTGAGGTGGGTGGTGGTGGTGGCGGTGGTGGTGGGGTGGTGGGTGGTGAGTGGTGGTGGGGTGGTTGGGGGTGGTTGGTTGGTTGGTCAGTTAGTTGGTGGTTGGTTGAGTGGTTGATTGGTGGGTGGGGTGTGGTGGTGGTGGTTGATTGGTTGGTGGTGGTAGTTGGTGATGAGGTGGTGGGGTTGAGTTGATTGGTTGGTTGGTTGATTGGTTGGTGATTGAAGTTGATTGAGTTGGTTGAGTTGGTTGATTGATTGGTGGTGGTTGGTTGGTGATGGTGGTTGGTCGGTTGGTGGTGGTGAAGATTGGTGCAGGGTGGGGTGGTGGTGAGTGGTTGGTGGTGGTTGATTGGTGGTGGTGGTTGGTGGTGTGGTGGTGAAGATTGGGTGGTGAGTGGTGGTGTGGTGGTGGTGAGTTGAAGTTGGTGAAGTTGAGTGAGTTTGGTAGTTAGTTGAGATTGGTGCGATTGATTGGTGGGTTGATTGATTGAGTTGGTGGGGTTGAGTTGATGGTTGGTTGAGTTGAAGTTGATTGATTGAAGTTGGTTGAGTGGTGATTGGTTGGTTAGTTGGTGGGGTTGGTGGCGATTGATTGGTCAGTTGATTGGTGGGGTTAGTTGATTGAGGGTGGTGGTTGGTGTTGGTTGGTGGTGGCGATTGGTTGATTGGTGGTGGTGGTGGGTGGTTGGGTAGTTGGGGTGGGGTGGTGGTGTGGTTGGTGGGGTAGTTGATTGGTGGTGTGGTGGGGTTGGTGGTGGTGGTTGAGGTGGTGGTGGTGGTGAGAGTGGTGTGGTGAGATGAGGTGGTTGATTGGTTGAGGTGAGGTGGTGTGGTGGTTGGTGATTGAGTTGAGATTGAGTTGATTGAGTTGAAGTTGGTGGTGAGGTGGTGATTGGTTGATTGGTTGGTGATTGAGAGTTGGTGGGGTGGTTAGAGTTGATTGGTTGTGGTGAGTTGAAGTTGATTGGGTGGTGGTGGTTGGTTGGTGGTGGGGTGGTTGATGGTTGGTGAGGTGGTGGTGGTGGTGAGTGGTGGTGGTGAAGTGGTCTGGTGGGGGTGGTGGTGGTGGTTGTTGGTGGTGGTGGGGTGGGTGTGGTGTGGTGGTGGGGTGGTGTGCAGTTGAGTTGGTGGTGGTGGTGAAAGTTGGTGGTGGTGGGTGGGTTGGTGTGGAGAGGTGGTGGTGTGAGGTGAGTTGGTGGTGAAGATTGATTGGTGAGTTGGTGGTGGTGGTGGTGAGGTGGTGGTTGAAGTTGAAGTTGATTGAAGTTGATGTGAGAGTTGATGGTTGATTGATTGAAGTTGGTCAGTTGAAGTTGGTGGTGGTCAGTTGATTGGGGGTGGTGAATTGGTGGTTGATGGTGGTGAGATTGGTGAGGGTGGTTGATTGAGATGGTGAAAGAGATTGGTGGTGGGTGGTGGGGTGGGGGTGGTTGATTGGTGGGTGAAGTTGTTGGTTGGTTGAGGTGAGTGGTGGTAGTTGATTGAGGTTGGTGAGGTGGTGGTGGGGTGGTTGAGTTGAGTTGGTTGATTGGTTAGTTGATTGGTGGTGGTGGGGTTGGTGGGGGTGTGGTTGGTTGGGGTGGTGTGGTGGGGTGGTGGTGGTGGTTGGTTGGTGGGAATTGAATGGCAGGGTGGTGGTGAGGTGGTGGTGGTGAGGTGAGTGAGTAGTGAGGTGGTGGTGGTGTGATTGAGGTGGTGGTGGTGGTGGGTGAGATTGGTGGTGGTGGTGGCAGTGGTGGTGGTGGTGGTGTGGTGAGTGGTGGTGGGTTGGTGTGGTGGTGGCGGTGGTGGTGGTGTGGGGTGGTGGTGGTGGTGGTGTGGTGGTGGTGGTGTGGATTGGTGGGTGGTGGTGGTGGTGGTGGTGGTGGGGACGTCTCGCTGCCGTATGTGGAAAGACACTTCTTGGTTTACCTCATAAAGCCTGACCTGATCACGGGGTGGTCAGGGTGACGCCACTGTCGACGGGGAGAGAGGGGAGAGGCTGAGGGCAGAGGAGGGAGGTCGGAGGGCAGGGGAGGGAGTCAGGGCAGCGGGAGGAGGCCGGACGGGAGGGAGGCTCGGAGGGGCAGGGGAGGAGGCTCGGAGGGCGGGGAGGGAGGCTCAGGAGGGCAGGGGAGGGAGGCTCGGGGGCGGCAGGGGGAGGAGGCTCGGAGGGCGGGGAGGGGGAGGCTCGGGAGGGCGGGGAGGGAGGCTCGGAGGGCAGGGGAGGAGGCTCGGAGGCAGGGAGGGAGGGAGTCGGAGGGCAGGGGAGAGGGAGGCTCGGAGGGCAGGGGAGGGAGGAGTCGGAGGGCAGGGGAGGGAGGCTCGGGAGCAGGGGAGGGAGAGTCGGAGGGAGCAGGGGAGGGAGAGTCGGAGGACGGGAGGAGTCTGGAGGAGACTCGGAGAAAGATGGAGGGAGGGAGGGAGGGAGGGGGAGGGAAGCTCCGGAGGGCAGGACAGGTGGAAGGGAGGAGGGAGGCTCGGAGGAATGGACGGATGGAGGGGAGGAAAGGAGGAGGCTCGGAGGAATGGACGGATGGAGGGAAGAAAGGAGGGAGGCTCGGAGGAAGGGACAAATGGAGGGAGGAGGCCTGAGGTGTGGGCGGAAATGAGGGGAGGGGGAGGGAGGGAGGGAGAGGAGTGGGATAGAAGAGGACTGAAGGAGGGAGGATTGGAAGGGGAGGAAAGAAAGAAAGGTGGATGGTAACAGGGGAGTAAGATGGAAGGAAGGATAGCGGACTGGACAGAAGAAAGAAGAAGAAGGAAAAGAGCGAAAGGTGGAGGAGAGAATGGCCAAGGTGGGAAATAATTCTGACGGGTAAAATATAGGGAGAGTGTGGGAGGAGAGGAGGGAGTGTTGGAGAGAGGAGGGGGAGTGTTGGAGGAGAGGGAGAAGGAGAAAAGAGTTGGAAGAAAGGAAGGAAGTGTAGGGAAGAGAAAGAGGAAGTGTTGGAAGAGAAGAGAGAAGAGTTGGAGGAGGAAATGTTGGAAGAGAAGAGGAAGTGTTAGAGGAAAAGAGGAAAGGAGTTGGAAAGAGAAAGGAGTGTGAAGAAAAGGAAGTGTTGGAAGAGAAGGAAAATGTAGGAAAGAGAAGAAAGAAGAAGTATTGGAAAGAAAAAAGGAAGAGAAAGAAAAGAAAATGTTGAAAGAAAGAAATGTTAAGAAGGAAAGAAAGAAAAAGTATTAGAAGAAAAGAAGAAATGTTAAGAGAAGAAAGAAATGTTAGAGAGAAAAAGAGAAGAAAGTTAGAAGAAGAAAGAAATGTTAGAGGAGAAATGTTAGAAGAAAGGAAAGAGAAATGTTAGAAGAAAGAAAGGAAAGTATGTAAGAAAGAAAAAAGTATTAGAAAGAAAAGTATTGAAAAGAAAGAAAGAGAGAGAAAAGTATTGAAGAAAGGGAAGAAAAATATTGAAAAAATAATGAAAAAAAATGTTAAGAAAAAAATATTGAAAATAAAAAAAAAAGAAATGCTGAAGAGAAAGAAGGGAAAGAAATGTTAGAGAAAGAAAGAAGTATTGGAAGAAAGAAAAGAAGTATTGAAGAAAGAAAGTATTAGAAAGAAAGAAAAGTATTGAAAAGAAAAAAGAAGAAAATAATAGGAAAGAAAAGGAAAAATGTTAGAAGAAGGAAGAGAATATTGGAGGAAAGGAGGGGAGAAATGACTAGGAGAAGAAAGGAGGAGTGATGTTGGGAGGAGAAGGGAGGGAGGGGTGTGGGAGGAGAAGGAGGGAGAAGTGTGGGGAGGAGAGGAAGGAGTGTTGAAGAAGGAAGAGGCAGGGAGGTGTTGGAGGAAGAGGGAGAGAGTGTGGAGGAGAGGGGAGGGAGTGTTGGAGGAGAGGAGGGGAGAAGTGTGGAGGAGAGGAGGGAGGGGGAGTATGGAGGAGAGGAGGGAGAGTTGGAGGGAGAGGAGGAGTGTTGGAGGAGAGGAGGAGTTGGAGGAGAGGGAGGGAGAAGTGTTGGAGAAAGGGAGGGGAAGAGTGTGGGAGAGAAGGGAAAGGGGGAGTGTGGAGGGAAGGGAGGGAGAAGTGTGGGAGGGAAAGGGGAGGTTGGAGGAAGGGAGGGAGTGTGTGGAGGAGAAGGGAGGGAGAGTGTGGGAGGAGAAGGAGAGAGTGTGGGAGGGGAGAGGAGGAGTGTTGGAGAGAGAGGAGGGAGAGTGTTGGAGGGAGGAGGGAGGTGTGGGGAGAAAGAGGGAGAGTGTGGGGAGGGAGAGGAGGGGAGGGAGTGTGGGAGAGGGGGAGGTGTTGGAGGGAGAGGAGGGGAGATGTGGGGAGGGAGAGGAGGAGGGTGTGGAGGGGGAGGGAGGGAGGAGAGTGTGGGGAGGAGAGGGGAGAGTGAAGTGTGAGAGGAGAAGGAGGGAGGTGTGAGGGAGGGAGGGAGTGTTGGAGGGAGAGGAGGGAGAATGTTGGAGGAGAAGGAGTGGGGGAGGAGAGGAGGGAGTGTGTGGGAGGAGAGGAGGAGGAGGTGAGGAAGGGAGGAGAGGAGGGGAGGAGGAGAGAGGGAGAGGGGAGGAGAAGAGGGGAGTGGGGAGGGAGAGGAGAGGTGGGAGGAGGAGGAGAGGGAGAGTGGGGAGGAGAGGAGGGAGGGGGAGGAGAGGGAGGGAGGTTGGAGAGAGGAGGGAGAAGGTGGAGGGAGAGAGAAGGGAGTTTGGGAGGAGAGGAGGGAGGGGAGGAGGGAGGGGAGGTGGAGGAGGGGAGGTGGAGGAGGAGGGAGAGTGTGGGAGGAGAGGAGGGAGAGTGGAGGAGAAGAGGGAGGTGGGAGGAGAGGAGGGAGGGAGGAGAGGAGGGAGAGGGAGGGAGGGAGAGTGTGGGAGGGGAGAGGGGAGGGAGAGTGGGGAGGAGAGGAGGGGAGGGGAGGAGAGGAGGGAGAGGGGAGGAGAGGAGGGAGGCAGGAGAGGAGGGAGAATGTTGGAGGAGAGAAGGGAGTGGGGGGAGGAGAGGAGGGAGGGGAGGAGAGAGGGAGGGGAGGAGAGAGGGAGGCGGAGGGGAGAGGGAGGGAGGTGGGGGAGGAGAGGAGGGAGAGTGTGGGAGAGAGGAGGGAGAGGGGAGAGGAGGGGAGGTGGGGGAGGAGAGGAGGGAGGGGGAGGAGAGGAGAGTGTGGGAGGAGAGGGGAGGGGAGGGGGAGGAGAGGAGGGAGAGGGAGGAGAGGGAGGGAGGTTGGAGGAGAGGAGGGAAGGAGGAGAGAAGGGAGTGGGAAGAGAGGAGGGAGGGGGAGGAGAGGAGGGAGGCGGAGGAGAGGAGGAGAATGTTGAGGAGAAAGGAGGTGGGAGGAGGAGGGGGGGAGAGGGAGAGGAGGAGGTTGAGGAGGAGGGAGAATGCTGAGGAGAGAAGGGAGCGGGGAGGAGAGGAGGGAGGTGTGGGGAGGAGGGAGGAGCGGAGGAGAGGAGGAGTGTTGGAGGGAGAGGAGGGGAGTGTGTGGGGAGAGAGGAGGGAGAGGGGGAGAAGAGGGAGGGGGAGAGAGGGAGGGAGGGGAGAGGGAGGGGTGGGGAGGAGGGAGGGGAGGAGAGAGGAGGGAGGGGAGGAGAGGAGGGAGGGGGAGAGAGGAGGGAAGTTGGAGGAGAGGGAGGGGAGAATGTTGGAGGAGAGAAGGAAAGGGGAGGGAGAGGAGGGAGGGGAGGAGAGGAGGAGTAGGAGGAGAGGGAGGGAGGGGTTGGAGGAGAGGAGGGAGGTGGGGAGGAGAGGAGGGGAGAGTAGGGAGGAGGAGGGAGAGTGGGAGGAGAGGAGGGAGGTGGGAGAGAGGAGGGGAGGGGAGAGGGGAGAGTGGGAGGAGAGAAGGAAGAGTGGGAGGAGAGGAAGGAAGAGTGGGAGGAGGAAGAGGTGGGAGGAGAGAAGGGAGGTTGAGGAGAGAGGAGGAGGAGGTGGGAGGAGAGGAGGAGGGGGAGGGAGAGGAGGAGAGGGAGGAGAGGAGGGAGGTGGGAGGAGAAGAGGGAGTGTGGGGAGGAGAGGGAGAGAGGGGGGAGGAGAGGGAGGGAGAGGGGAGGGGAGAGTGGGGAGAGAGGGAGAGGGGAGGGAGAGGAGGGAGGGGAGGAGAGGAGGGGAGGTGGGGAGGAGAAGAGGGAGGGGGAGGAGAGGAGGGAGAGGGGAGGGAGAGGAGGGGAGAGGGGAGGAGAGGGAGGAAGAGGGGAGGAGAGGAAGAAGAGGGGAGGAGAGGAAGGAAGAGTGGGAAGAGGAAGGAAGAGGGGAGAGGTGTGTCAGGGAGGAAAAGTGTGATGGGGAGAAGTGAGAGAGGGGAGAGTGGAGGTACAAGGAATAGTAAGCTTGTAGCAAAATTTTTGGTGACGATGCTTGGTTTAGATGATCATCCACAGTGTTCGGTTATTTCTGACCATACACTCACTACGCTACCTGTACCCAATATCTTATTAAATTCTTGATAAGTTCTTTATTTCTGCATTGCACGTCTCCTTATTCTGGTATAATGAGATACAGATATTACACGTAGAAGTTACGAACTTTTACAATATACAATGTGTGTGCAGAAATAGAATGGCAGGGTGGAATTTACCCAATACAGAAGTTTACACAAAATTAGAGCCTTTGTGTTTATCACCGTCTAAATTCACACGGATTACTGCAGAAAAAAAATTAACTAAAGCCGGGACGCGTAAAACGAACACAGTGTGTGGGTGGTGAGTGTAGGCGAACGGGAAGGATTTGCCTTTGTTTACAACCGATCTGGAGGGAAAATACTCAAACCAGAGCATTTTACTCACATAAATAAACCAAAACAAGATTCCGTATACTTAGTCGATTAATTAAATAGTTTAAAGGCCAGGGTTGTAATGCCCAGTCAGACAATTGCATGAAACAAAAGATACGAGCAGTGTCATCAACTGGTAAAGTGACGTGTCATCGGTGGCCGGACTACACACGGGAACTGTCTACCCGAGCTTATACATACAGAACAGTGTGAGATGATAGAAGTCAGTCAATAATTCAAGCTAATAAAATTTTAACAAATACAGAGCTTCAATATGGCGGCATCACTCCAAAGTAAAACACCTTACTGAAAGCGACAAAGTTATGTCTACAAATGAAATATACTGCCGAGATTATCGTCTAAAGTCTCCAGGGTTGGCTTCACCCTACGACAATACAGTAGAGTGTACTGGGTGATGCCAGGGAAAATATGTTCCAACACCAGAAACAATGGTGGTGGAAGTGTAACGCGTGGAGCAAAAGTCACATCTTCAAGTTGCTAAAATATCCAGCGCACCGCATGATGTAAAGGAACGCATGCGTCAAATATGAGGCAGGTCGGCGGACGTGTTGTGTTGTCCGGAGACGAGATGCAAAATGAGAAAAATCCTTAACTCACAAAAAAACGTGGTTATTGTGAAGCATTTTCTGTGGCGCCCCACTACACAGCCACGGCACACAACACCAGCCGAGTGTATTCATAATTTTAAAGAAATAAGTTTGCGTTGCCAAATGAAATTTTCAAATAACGTTAAATTCATTCCTAAAAGTATCCAAAAAGCGCTAAACCTAAATAAAAAGAAGCCCAAAAAGGTGTTAAATATTAGTTTTATGGTTTACCTTATACAAAATGATATCCAGTACTTTAATCTAGTAATTGCAAGTCAACTACATCGTACGATCGTCTGTTCGGGTCATGTGAGGTCCCTGACTGCACTACATCTTGACCTCTGTTATCAGCTAAACGCTCAAACTCAAATAATCCACAACTCTTAAATTAATGCACAATGTTCCCCTATGAAAAGTTGACACACTTCTCTCCGTTTCTCTAACATCATCACTTAGCTTTTCAAACTGCAATTTGCTTTGGCTGAAAGCTAAATGGCTCTCCAGCTGTCTTGTGCTTATCTGTACAGTATTTCTGGGGATTTCTGTCACTCCATTTGGCCGTCAGGGAACACTTACAATATTTACACAAGCACCTCACATTATCTACCTCTATTTTCATCAACCAACCTTAATCTCGGGTCACTGAAACATTGTGCTCTAAAATGGTGTGTATATTTTTGCTCATCGTGATCATCGGGGAACTTTGGTGACGATAAATAGTGGTAGAAGCTGACACAACAGAGAGGGAACACTAATACTCAGTTTGACTTTGAACACGGCCTGGGTGGGGTGGGGGCCCGTCGGTCATGAACAGGTTCAATAGACCGTTTACTCTCCGTATAGAACCTGTCCACTAGTCGAAATTATTAAGGCGGGAACCATTAAGTCATAATTTTATTAGTTTCCTTAACTTTCATTTCATAAATATACTTAATCAGTTTAAATATATCAAATAACTAAAATAATTTCCAATGACTAAAATCGCTAAACTTCTCGCTAAATAGTCTTGAAAATCGCTAAAATAACGCCATGGCCCAAAATGTCATAATTTGGAGCTAAATAAGACTAGAAGCAAAGCTATCGCCAAGTTGACAACAAAGAGTCCAGCAGGAAACAAGGACCCACACAGTTATGAAGACTCATTATAACAACTGTAACAAGGGTCACCTCACCTCACCGACCACAGCACTGCGGTGTGACAGTATAGGTGTTCCACTGATGAAGCTTATTGACTCGGAGGAGGAGGAGGAGGAGGAGGAGGAGGAGGACGAATGTGGGAGGAAAACTAGGTAAGAAGAGGAAATGAAGAGAGGGAAAAAGAGGGAGGGGAGGCGAGAATAAAGATGAAAACTGCCAGAATAGAAAAGAGGAAGAGTAAGGAGACGAGAGAATGAATGGGAAGAGGGAGAGAAGAAGGAAGAGGAGGAGAGAGAGAGAGAGAGAGATCATGTTAATATACTGAGAGTAGGGTGAGAGGAGTGAGGGGTGAAAGGGGTGAGAGGGAGGTGAGAGGAGGAAAAGTGAAAGTGAGAGGATGGATAGGGAAGGTAAGTAAAGAGACGGAGTGTGCTACAGAGGCTCAGGTGTAAAGAAATCAATTAGGGATTTGAAGCATGTAAGACATTTGTGAGAGAGAGAGAGAGAGAGAGAGAGAGAGAGAGAGAGAGAGAGAGAGAGAAGTGAAGCACGTAATTAAACTGAGAATAAGATGGAATGGTAATTAAGGGGACTGAGGAGGAAAGATGGGCACAATGTAATTTAAATATAAGTGTCGCAATAACATACATACATACATACATACATACATACATACATACATACATACATTCAAGCGTAAAGTCAATATGCATAGTGGAGGATTATTTTCTTATCAATTAATCAACCAAATGATGAAACTAATAGTCACAATATATAAAATAGTATCATCTTAAGTTCAAATAATGTAAACACAAGAATAATAATAATAATAATAATAATAATAATAATAATAATAATAATACGGTAACTGGTCTTTAACGGTACAGCTCATACGATATTAAATTAATTTCTATGCTAATCAAAATAACAAGAGTGAGGATTTTATCACAGTATAAATAAATAATGTTCGGTATGTGGGGCAAGTATGTCTGGTGGCAGTAATAATGATAGTGGTAATGGTGGTGATAATGGTGGTGATACGTGTAATGGTGGTGATAATGATAATGGTGGTGATAATGGTAGTAATATGGTGATAATGATTCGTGATAATGGTAGTAATGGTGGTGATAATGGTAATGGTGGTGATAATGGTAATAATGATGGTGATAATGATAATGGTTCGTGATAATGGTAATGGTGGTGATATGGGTAGTAATGGTGGTGATAATGGTAGTAATGACGGTGATAATGATAATGGTTCTGATAATGGTACGGTGGTGATATGGTAGTAATGGTGGTGATAATGGTAATGGTGGTGATAATGGTAGTAATGATGGTGATAATGATAATGGTTCGTAATAATGGTAGTAATGGTGGTGATAATGGCAGTAATGGTGGTGATAATGGTAGTAATGATGGCGATAATGATAATGGTGGTGATAATGGTAGTAATGATGGTGATAATGATAATGGTTCGTGATAATGGTAAGATGGTGATAATGGCAGTAATGATAGCGGTAATGATAATGGTTCGTGATAATGGTAGTAATGGTAGTGATAATGGTAATGGTGGTGATAATGGTTGTAATGGTGGTGATAATGGTTGTAATGGTGGTGATAATGGTAGTAATGATGCGATAATGGTAGTAATGGTGGTGATAATGTAGTAATGATGGTGATAATGATAATGGTGGTGATAACGGTAGTAATGGTGGTGATAATGGTAGTAATGATGGCGATAATGGTAATGGTATAATGGTAGTAATGGTGGTGATAATGATAATGGTGGTGATAATGCAGTAATGATGGTGATAATGGTAGTAATGATATGGCAATGATAATGGTTCGTGATAATGGTAGTAATTGCAGTGGATAATGGTGGTAATGGTGGTGATAATGGTTGTAATGGTGGTGATAATGGTTGTAATGGTGGTGATAATGGTAGTAATGATGGCGATATGGTAGTAATGGTGGTGATAATGGTAGTAATGATGGTGATAATGATAATGGTGGTGATAATGGTAGTAATGGTGGTGATAATGGTAGTAATGATGGCGATAATGCAGTAATGGTGGTGATAATGGCAGTAATGGTGGTGATAATGGCAGTAATGGTGGTGATAATGGTAGTAATGATGGTGATAATGATAATGGTGGTGATAACGGTAGTAATGGTGGCGTGATAATGGTAGTAATGATGGCGATAATGGTAATGGTGGTGATAATGGTAGTAATGGTGGTGATAATGATAATGGTGGTGATAATGGTAGTACGGTGGTGATAATGGTAGTAATGATGGCGATAATGATAACGGTGGTGGTAATGGTAGTAATGTGGTGATAATGGTAGCAATGATGGCGATAATGGTAATGGTGGTGATATGGTAGTAATGATGGAGATAATGATAATGGTTCGTGATAATGGTAGTAATGGTGGTGATAATGGTAGTAATGATGGAGATATTGATAATGGTTCGTGATAATGGTAGTAATGGTGGTGATAATGGTAGTAATGATGGCGATAATGATAATGGTGGTGATAATGGTAGTAATGGTGGTGATAATGGTAGTAATGATGCGATAATGGTAATGGTGGTGATAGGTAGTAATGGTGGTGATAATGTGGTGATAATGGTAGTAATGGTGGTATAATGGTAGTAATGATGGCGATAATGATAATGGTGGTGGTACGGTAGTAATGGTGGTGATAGGTAGTAATGATGGCGATAATGGTAATGGTGGTGATAATGGTAGTAATGATGGAGATAATGATACTGGTTCGTGATAATGGTAGTAATGGTGGTGGGAGTAATGATGGAGATAATGATAATGGTTCGTGATAATGGTAGTAATGGTGTGATAATGGTAGTAAATGGCGATAATGAAGTCTATAATGGTAGTAATGGTGATGATAATGGTAGTAATGATGGAGATAATGATAATGGTTCGTGATAATGGTAGTAATGGTGGTGATAATGGTAGTAATGATGGAGATAATGATAATGGTCGTGATAATGGTAGTAATGGTGGTGATAATGGTAGTAATGATGGCGATAATGATAATGGTTCGTGATAATGGTAATGGTGGTGATAATGGTAGTAATGATGGAGATAATGATAATGGTTCGTGATAATGGTAGTAATGGTGATAATGGTAGTAATGATGGAGATAATGATAATGGTTCGTGATAATGGTAGTAATGGTGGTGATAATGGTAGTAATGATGGAGATAATGATAATGGTTCGTGATAATGGTAGTAATGGTGATAATGGTTCGTGATAATGGTAGTAATGGTGGTGATAATGGTTCGTGATAATGGTAGTAATGGTGGTGATAATGGTTCGTGATAATGGTAGTAATGGTGGTGATAATGGTTCGTGATAATGGTAGTAATGGTGGTGATAATGGTTCGTGATAATGGTAGTAATGGTGGTGATAATGGTAGTAATGGTAGTTATATTTATATCTAATGTCGATCTACCTTAATAAAATTCATCACAAAATTATAAATGAATTACACACGCATAAAAACCACTGATCCGTATATGAATGGTTTTAGGACACGTTCCCTACCTAAGACCAACACAATTTGGCAACTCGCTGATAAACGCTATCAGTAGACCTGGCAACTGAGGCCCAAGGGAAAGTTGCCACATCGATATATTGACGGTCGCTTTACGCTCTGGACCGCCACCTCCCTGTACGGAAACCCAATGGTCTTGTTTTTCTCGGAGTTTAAGAGAATATATGTTTATTTCCCTTCTGGTTTGTGTTCAGACTGTAATTTCATTTTCATATCGTGTTGTGTTTTTTCCTGTTAGTTTACGTTACGTTCTTTAATATATGAATAACTTGTTGAGAATAAATACATATATGAAGATTTTCCATAATTATTGGAACTTGAGGTTTATATTTTAGCCTTTAATTCATATTTAAGTAAAAAAAAAAATCTTAAACCAAAACATTTCTAGCTGAGAAGACCTTTTGTTGCAATCTCCATGAGGAAGTAAAAACAGATGAATAAAACATTACCAAAAAAAATACCAGGAAATTAAAATAAAACAGCAGTACGGGGAACAAAACGTTACAGGGGTGCCACATGTCGGGTAGAGATGGCACCACCGGCTCACACCCACTCAGAGGGGAGGGGGAGGGGGGTCCGAGGGGTTGGTGGCTGGAGGGGGAGGTGGATAGGAGGGGGAGGGGGATGTTGCCACCAAAAATATTCGTGTCTCTCTTAATATAGGTTTCGTAGGCAAGTTCTTTATTCAGATTGTAGTGAAGAGTAATGCAATAGTGACTGTGTGTGTGTGTGTGTGTGTGTGTGTGTGTGTGTGTGTGTGTGTGTTTTTGTGTTTGTATTTATATGTATGTGTTACTCTTAAAGTGTGTTTATGTATGTACGTACTGTGTGTGTTTATGTTTGTACGTACGTGTTTACGCATGTGAGTGTTGTGAATGTGTAAGGAATGTCAGTAAACACACTCCTGGTTAATTAAGTACTGACACACCCGTAGAGATGTATGTGATCCAACTACACCCGTGCTGTGTCAGGTCAGAGGTCAAAGTCACTAGGTCAACTATTGCTTAGAACGAGAGCAAGTGAAACATGTTTGTACAAGTGACCTGTGTCTTGTATCATGACCTGGATGTGTATGTGTCATGGATCAGAGGTCAACAACAAGGAGTCAACTGTTTGGGACCGAGCCAGGTAGACGAGCCAGGTGTTTTAAAACTATATGAAACACTTGGCTACCTGCAGGTACACCCTAGTGACTACTGTTTATAAAGTCTTACGATGCTGCTTAATCCCCAATGGCTAATGACCCCGATAATTAATATTTTATTCATATATATTTATAACGAGAGAGAGAGAGAATAAGCTACTCACTTGTACCTACAGAAGTGATCAGCCTACATTATAACCATCCCGTTCGCATAACACAAAGTTAAATTATCCTCGACGGTTTGAATACTCACTAGTTGACCACCCTCTTATGGCTTTAACTCTGATAAAATCACATCTCCGACTCCTTGCTTCCTGGCCCTCCTTGTACAGTACACTGGACATATCACTAGTACCCAGAGCATCGTGTAGCAGCTGCTTATATGACTTCAGTATCAGTAAAGTGTGGCCAGGACCCCCACGTGGTGCTCCCCGGATAATGCTAACGGTGACAATGAAGCCATAACAAGTTTAGTAAGCCGCTGGTGGGTTAGTGTTTGCCCGTGCAACTCCCGCCTCACCTGGGGACGGCCGGACCTACACCTGACCACAAGTATGGAAAAGAAACGCCTTAACATAGACACAATTAACATCATTATATTCAATTACAAGATGGAAGAAAGAAGTTAACTTATGAAGGAAAGAAGTCTGGATGTCCCTGGGCTGTGGAGGTGGCAAGGACGAGTCGCACATAGTATCCAAATAACCTACACAGGGCACAATACCATACAGGCGTCTGGATTATTTTTGCTCCAGTGTTGGCAAATAATAAACATATAATAAAATTCTCAGGCAAAAGAACAACAAATCACATGGTAATGGAGGGAAACATTAAGGAATGACACAAGTGTACGCACCGCAGCAGGGCAGACCTGAGGCAGAGAAGTCACAGTTCTTGAAAAGGATACACAATAAGCACGACAGATCATCTACTACTACTGGGATACAATAAAAATCGAGAATACAAACCTACAGATGGTCACAGAGGGAACACGTACACAACATATATGAAATAGGAATATTCTCAACAGGCAAAATTAACATTGAGGGAGAAAGGTTTAGCTACAGTCTTTCGTGTTAGAACTAGGAAGTAGATATGAGCAACAGTCAACACGAAGAGTCACAGGTGGAGGCGGGTATATCGCGCGACGGGTACCAACAACACTATGACCCAGGGCAACAGAACGGTAAGAACGTGTTGTACCGTCTCCGTCAATGGATCTGACCGTCATAAACGCACAAAAGCCAAAAGATTTTAAAAGAAAACAGAAAAACACGGTAAAGGATGAAACAGCTGTTATATGACCAAAAAAAAACAATAATAATCTTCAATAGCGGATAAGAGAAGAGGGTCTACCAGCTGATGTAGGAATGACCACAAAAAAATGGCAGTTGATGCTAAAATGAGAACAGCTTGGTAGACGGGGGTGAGAAATGAAAAAGACAGGCTGTGGACAATGAAGGACGGGAAAAACTGAAACAAAGAACTGTCACCGAGGCAGCAAACTTTGGCGCTGAGATAGTGAAGAATAAAGTTTAGAGAGAATCAGGGGGAAGAGATTGCAGGAGGGAAGAAAGTTAATGTATAGTGTGTGTGTGGCAAGACGATACCACAGAGAGGCAACACAGTCAACTTAACTTGGTTTTAAATGAATAATGAGAGAACAATCGATAATGACCAGTGGAAACAGCCATAGAGGAGGTAGCGAAAACAAACAAGGATTACAAAAAATTGATAGAAATATCTGGCTGCGGACGACATACCATCTGATGTTTACAAAAGAGGTGGAAGTGAATGTGTTGTTGTAACATAAACCTAACCTAACCTAACCTAACCTAACCTAACCTAACCTAACCTAACCTAACCTAACCTAACGCAACCTAACCTAACCTAAGCCCTAACCTGATGTATCGTGAATCAATGACGAGAAATTTAAAGGATAATTGGACGCCTTAACATACTGTATATACTTAAAGATGAGTGTGGGACGAGGGCCATCATAGAGGAGAATATCCCTGTTTACACCTATTGACATGACGCTTGAAACTGCTTAAGAAGAGGAGCTGAGGGTTAACACACACACACACACACACACACATCACAAGACTGTGCGTCATTAAGGTGTTAATTAGGTCAGGGAGGCTAGCGGATCACCTGCCATCAAGAGGCCAGAGGTAATAAGAGCGCGCTTCACTCTCCTTACTTTAATGACGTCGGATTATCGTATTCCTTATGAAGCTCTCACGGCGTTGTCTTAAAGTCAGGGTCGTGTAGAAGTGTCAGGCGTCACTTTTTAATGTGTGTCGTGTGCTTCAACTTTCATGGTCAGTTAAGTATACTCAGTAAAGTTAAGCATCCTCAGTAAAGTTAAGCATCCTCAGTAAAGTTAAGTATCCTCAGTAAAGTTAAGCATCCTCAGTAAAGTTAAGTATCCTCAGTAAAGTTAAGCATCCTCAGTAAAGTT
>NW_024744357.1:2790908-2873408 GCF_018991925.1 Homarus americanus | reverse complement strand
TAGTGAGACAGGTAGGTAAGATAATAGTGAGACAGGTAGGTGATAGTGAGACAGGTAGGTGAGATAGTGAGACAGGTAGGTGAGATAGTGAGACAGGTTGGTGAGATAGTGAGACAGGTAGGTGTGATAGTGAGACAGGTAGGTGAGATAGTGAAGACGGGTGGTGAGATAGTGAGACAGGTAGGTGAGATAGTGAGACAGGTAGGTGAGATAGTGAGGCAGGTAGGTAGGATAAGTGAGACAGGTAGGTGAGATAGTGAGACAGGTAGGTGAGATAGTGAGACAGATAGGTGAGATAGTGAGACAGGTAGGTGAGATAGTGAGACAGGTAGGTGAGATAGTGAGACAGGTAGGTGAGATAGTGAGACAGGTAGGTGAGATAGTGGAACAGGTGGGTGAGATAGTGAGACAGATAGGTGAATAGTGAGACGAATGGGTGAGATAATTGAGACAGGTAGGTGAGATAGTGAGACAGGTAGGTGAGATAGTGAGACAGGTAGGTGAGATAAGTGAGACAGGTAGGTGAGATAAGTGAGACAGTGGGTGGAGATAGTGAGACAGGTAGGGAGATAGTGAGACAGGTAGGTGAGATAGTGAGACAGGTAGGTGAGATAAGTGAGACAGGTAGGTGAGATAGTGAGACAGACAGGTGAGATAGTGAGACAGGTAGGGTGAGATAGTGAGGCAGGTAGGTGAGATAGTGAGACAGGTAGGTGAGATAGTGAGACAGATGAGGCGAGAGAGAGAGAGAGAGAGAGAGAGAGAGAGAGAGAGAGAGAGAGAGAGATATTAACAGTATAAAATCACTTGACATTTACTAAAAGCAAAACTAACAACAACAAAACAATTGAATATTTAAATAAATACAGTTATAAAAACACAACCGGACGCCCACCGAGTCTTAGAAAAAAGGAGGGATAAAACTATCCTTGAGAGCTATAAACAGTGGCTGAGGTAGGGGAAGAACTTGCCCAGGGGAACACTGCTCGCCTCCTACCACCCTCTTGGGCCAACCAGCCTTCATCTAGTGGGGAAATAGCCTAGATTTCCCTACCTGGCGAGATTTAGGGTATTTCTCTGTAAGCTTTTGTTTTGTTTTTTCTTGGTGGGGGCGTAAGCTGTTTTCTTTGTTTAATTTCCTAATTGTTTTTTTATCTATTGTTTTATTTTTGGAGTTCGAAAAGCAATTTACGGATTATATAAAATTTAAATAAACTCATATTGAATGGGAAAGTGGAAATAGTGGGAGACAAAGATTGATAACCACACACACACACACACACACACACACACACACACACACACACACACACACACACACACACACACACACACACACACACACACACACACACACACACACACACACACACACACACACACACACACACACACACACACACACACACACACACACACACACACACACACACACACACACACACACACACACACACACACACACACACACACACACACACACACACACACACACACACACACACACACACACACACACACACACACACACACACTAAGCAGTCTGTTCGCATAGTGTATAACTTTCCATTAACAAACTTGTCACCAGAAGAAAAGAATCAACAGCATCAAAAAATATCCAGGAAAAACAAGAAGACGTGGCTATCGTATCTGACCCATCCTAACGAGTGACTGTAGGCAGGTGTACGTAGGCGAGTCCTGGACTAACCGGCTGAGGTCAGCGAGGGGTTGTAGACTGTACTGATGGTCAAAACATTCTTACAGGAGGCTAAAAAGGGATATGACTTTATCCATACATACATACAATCAGTAGACTCTCATTGGTAAAAGCGATTATGTATTGTAGCTATTCAATTCTGTGGCTTAAATCATTATTATTTAGTATACAAAAAACAGACACATCTCCGTAGGTGTAAGTCAAGTACAGTCGACCACAACACCTTCAGGAGTAATTAATATAAGATCAGTTACTCAATTATTTAGTTAGATATACAAGGTTGTTTTTCCTAGTCGAGATATCAACTCATGAATGTGTGGTTATGGCGGCAACACAGGGAGGAGGGCGCTGTGTTATGGTGTTTGGTGTGGTGGATAAGACTAACTTTACATACCTTTGAGATGACTGGTAAACTCTCAGCCATCAAGAGTTGCCAAGAGCATTAATAAACTCTCAGTCAAGAGAACTCAACGAACTCTCAATCATCAAGAGTCGCCAAGAGCAGCAACAAACACTCAGTCAACAAGAGTCACTAAGAGCAGCAACAAACACTCAGTCAACAAGAGTCACTAAGAGCAGCAACAAACACTCAGTCAACAAGAGTCACTAAGAGCAGCAACAAACATTTTAATAAGAACAGTGAAAAGAGGAGAGAAGTGAAGGAGAAGGAAAAAGAATGATAATACGAACAGTAGGAAGAGATTAACAAGAAGAGGAAGAGAAGGTTATTACGAGGAGAAAGAGGAGAGGAAGAGGAGGTTAAGGAGGGGGAGATAGAAAGAGAGGAAGAAATAAAGAGGGAAGGAGATAAAGTAAGAGATAAAGAGAGTCACTGAGATAAAATTGACTCCCAAGTTACCGGTATGGCGTTTCCCAGTTACCGGAATTGATGGTTAAGACAAGTTCACTCCTAGTTGGCTCCCAGTTACCGGGTGTGGAATCTAATTAATCAAAGGTTCACGGTACGTTAAGTCTTGCATTACACAAAAATTAACCCAACCTAAGTAACGGGAGAAAGAGACACAGCCCAAGTTAGTTATTACTTACTGCATACAGAGAGTTACGACCACCTGTTCTGCTGTGACACTCCCTTACCTGAAACATGAGAGTAATATAATGTTACAATGGTACACGGTGTTAAGAAGTGATGTGTGTTAGAGTGGTACACGGTGTTAAGAAGTGATGCGTGTTTGTGTTAGAGTGGTACACGGTGTTAAGAAGTGATGTGTGTTTGTGTTAGAGTGGTACACGGTGTTAAGAAGTGATATGTGTTTGTAAGCAGAGTGGCATCACCTGGGTGTCACAGCTTTTTGACGTGCTCTGTGTTGGTGAGTGGCACACCTGCGTTGGCTAGCGACGCGTGTTGAGATGCTACCACCTGTCACAGGCCAGACGCGTGTCTGTGTCAGATGGGCAACACCATGCCACAGCTGATGCCATGTCAGATGCTAACACCTGTGCCACAGCTTTGACATGTGCCTGTGTTGTGATAAGTACCACCTGTCAAGAAGTGATGCTGTGTCTGTGCTTGAGAGATGGGCACACCCATGCAGTCTGTGCCAGGATGGCACCCATGCTCAATAGCCGGGTCTGTGTCAGATGCCTTTGACGTCTGTCACTGTTTTGATCACGTCTCAGATGGCCACCATCCAAGTTCTGACTTCATCTGTTTTTGCCCACAGCCATCTCAGAACCTGCTTCTGACGCCATCTGTTTGTGATACACCCATGTCAGATTCATCTGCCCAGAACCTGCCCACAGCTTTGATCAGATCTGTGCCAACCTGTCAGTCAGTTTTCAAACGTGTCTGTTGTGAGTTGCCACCCATGTCAACAGCTGACGTGTCTGTGCCAGATAACACCTGTCAAGAAGCTGTGTTAGAGCAAGCACATCTGCAATAGCTGACGGCTCCAGGATGGGCAACACCCACAGCTGACGTGTCTGCACACCTGCTCCTGACAACAGCCCCCTGATATCCATCTTCTGTCCAATCTGCACACCAGTGTCTGTCTTCAGATGGCCACCATGCCCAAAGTTTTGACGTCTGTTTCAGATGCCACCAACGGTGTCACACATGACGGGTGCCTGTTGAGTGCTACCACCTGCCAATGACGTGTGTTTGTGTTAGAGTGGTACACGGTGTTAAGAAGTGATGTGTGTTTGTGTTAGAGTGGTACAAACACAGCAAACAAACACAGCAACATATCCAATAACCCTTCGCTCACAACAGGACCAGAGGCCAAGTTTCTAAGTCTAACCTCTCAAAACCCAGACGTAAATTTGGTAACAGTGGCCCTAGAGACTTCAGTCTGACACTGGTCTTGGGTGGGTATACAGTCTCTCTCATCACGGGAGCTCATAACTATTGCTTATCCATAATTAACTTGTTATCTGCACATATATACATACAGTAAGATAAAGTGTTACCCCAAACACAGTACAAACAGCCACTCCTCTGTTTCGAGAAAAATTGGCACTTAAAATGTCTTCAAGTAATTACTACAAGTGACTATAAATACGTAGGTCTACAATAACATTACGATATATAATAATGACTGATACAGGTCTGGTTGTATACACTGGACTATGTATACACGTATATACATTTTATGCACAGATTCACTCATGCATGAACTCATAAAATATACAGTATACATAAATTCTTATATACAACTGAGTTCATAATCTCACATGCTGTACATACACAAATGCAAATACACACACAAACTCATTTACTTTACAGACAGTCAAACAAACAGACTGAGACAGCCAGACATGCTGACAGGCAAATACACATACACACACACATAAACAAGCATGTAAAATTTACATGGAACATAAAGTTAAATAAGTCAACAAGTAATATACAAATCAAACATTTCCCTGCACGAGTCCACACACGGCAGCTCCACACAATACACTGCCCAACAACCTCACAAAACATCCAATCATCTTCCTCCACAGTTGTCATTATTCCTGGTGGCCACCAGCTATTGGCCACACGAGAGGGACAACACATCCTACCAACTAATTTTCTGCAGCCAACTCCTCACTATTCTCAAACGCCCAGCAGCTATTGGCCATGGAGGCAACGTTAGCCAGGAGCCATTCATCTGCTTGTTCCAAACAGTTGCTTAGTGTTGTGTAGCAGCTGATGGACATATTGTGCTCAGTGTGTAGCTGTTGTTGGGCCAGATGGACGAGGAGGCAGTACCATCCAGGGCGAATTATTTACCTCCATCCAGCCATTATTGGGACCCAGCAGTTATTGGTCAGGAGTCAGTCACCTGATTACTATTTTGACGTCTTCATCAGTTTTGTGACTTCTTCTATTTTACTTATGCTTCTAACCATGATGTGTTGTCAGGGGACTACTGACAACATTGTGCCTGTGGTGTCAATACTCGGATGTTCCAGTGACAACGCCTTAAAACTTAAACTCTTTATACTTTTCTGTTCAAACCTCTTGTCCTCAGATACATCAAGGGACTGACTGAGAATAGTTCCCCCACATCCTCTTGCGAGTCGCCGCGGGTAACAAAAAACGTCGGAGCTGGAGGTGTGATCCCTTCTCGAGTATCATTCAACGAACGAGAACCTTGGACACGAGTCGAGCCCTTGTTGCCACCTTCGAAAATCGGCGGATGGCGTGAATACCAGAGGAGGAGGTGAGGAATATAGAATAGTGGCAGGGGTGTATGACTCAGATAAAGTAAGTGAAACGAGACTGAAAAGTTAAGATATTTCATGGTACGGGGATCTCTGAGGATGTTAGACGAATGACGTGAAGGACTGTATATATGCGAATTACAGATAACATAATGAGTAGCTTAAAATTGGGCAAGGAATGGAAGCAATTGTAAGTGTAAAATAAAGATAAATATTGACTGTGATCGAAGAACTAAATGAATGGATATGTTATGTAGTGCATGTGGGAGTGACTTGAAGCTTTCTTATTCCCTCTCTTCTAACACACAGTGAGTCCCTCCATGGCTCCCTCCTTCACAAAGTCCTCCCCTTCCTTCCTCCCAACACACAACCACTCACTCCTGTCTTCCCTCCCTCCATTTCTCACAATCCTACATCCTCTGTTTCTCTCTCTCCTCCTGCCAACAGCTACCTCTCCTCCCCTGCCAACAGGCTACTCCTCTCCTCCCTGCCAACAGCTACCCTCTCCCTCCCTGCCAACAGCTACCCTCTCCCTCCCTGCCAACAGCTACCCTCTCTCCTCCCCTGCCAACAGCTACCTCTCTCCCTCCCTGCCAACAGCTACCTCTCTCCTCCCCTGCCAACAGCTACCCTCTCCTCCTGCCAACAGCTACCCTCTCCTCCCCTGCCAACAGCTACCCTCTCCCTCCCCGCCAACAGCTACCCCTCCCCGCCAACAGCCACCCTCCATGCCACCAGCCACCCTCCCCACCGCCAACAGCCACCTCCGCCAACAGCTATCCCTCCTCGCCAACAGCTACCCTCCTCCGCCAACAGCTACCCTCCTGCCAACAGCTACTCCCCTCCAACAGCTACTCCCCGCTCAACAGCTACCCTCCCCGCCAGCTACCCTCTCCTCCCTGCCAAAGCTACCCTCCTCCGCCACCTCCCCTGCCACCAGCCACCCTCCCCGCCAACACCTCCCTCAACAGCCAACACCCCTCCCCGCCAACAGCCACCTCTCCTCCCACCAGCTACCCTCCCTCCTGCCAACAGCTACTCCCTGCCAACAGCTACTCCTGCCAACAGCTACTCCTTCTCCTGCCAACAGCTACCCCTCCCTCCCCCACCCTCCCAACAGCCACCTCTCCCCTCCCTGCCAACAGCTACCCTCCCCGCCAGCCACCCTCCTCCCTGCCAACAGCTACCCTCCCCTGCCAACACTACCCTCCCTCCCTGCCAACAGCTATCCTCCTCCCTCCCCTGCCAACAGCTACCTCCTCTGCCAACAGCTCTCCCTGCCAACAGCTACCCTCCCCTGCCAACAGCTACCCTCCCCTGCCAACAGCCACCTCCCCTGCCAACAGCTACCCTCCCCCTGCCAACAGCTACCCCTCCCTGCCAACAGCTACCCCTCCTCCTGCCAACAGCCACCCTCCTGCCAACAGCCACCTCCCCTGCCAACAGCTACCCCCTCCACTCCCAGCTGCCCTCCGCCACCAGCTACCTCCCTGCCAACAGCTCTCTCCTTGCCAACAGCTACCTCCCCTGCCAACAGCTACCCTCCTGCCACTCAGCCACCCCTCCTGCCACACCACACCTCCGCCACCAGCCTCCCCGCCAACAGCTACCCCTCCTGCCAACAGCTACCCTCCTGCCACCAGCCAATCCTCCCAACTGCTACCTCCCTGCCAACAGAGCCACCCCTCCCCTGCCAACAGCTACCCCCTCCCTGCCAACAGCAATCCTCCTCCCTGCCAACAGCCACCTCCTGCCAACACGCCACCCTCTGCCAACAGCTACTCCCTGCCAACAGCTACCTCCCTGCCAACAGGCTCCTCTCCCTCCACTAGACTCTCCCTGCCAACTGCTACTCCCTGCCACTCCAGCTACCTCCCCTGCCAACACACTCTCCCTGCCAACAGCTACCCTCCCATGCCACCAGCCACCCCTCTTACATCCTGCCCTCCTCTCTACTATATCACCCACACTGTCCTCCGTCCTCCACCATCTCTCTCTCTCTCTCTCTCTCTCATCTCACACCTTAACTATTACCTCTCACCACCACCTCCACCATCACCACCACCACCTCTACTTCACCATCACTTCCACCACCACCACCACCACCACCACTATCATCTCTCAACACATTAAGTCATGGTGAAAAATATGAAAATTAAAAAAAATCAAATTGTTTTAGCTGACAGCCCCACCCACCCAACTCCACCCCCACCACCAACCCCACGCCCCCACCCACCACCACTCAACCCCTGCAACATTTACAAACTTAATTAAAGACCTGGTGTTCTCGGGCAATATGGACAATGTTGGAAAAGTACCACGAGTTAGCCTGGTAAATCAAATTATATTCCCCTTGTCCCATCACCCACCACCTGCCCATCAGCTCTCACCCCATCATCCCCTACCCCATCATTCCCTCATCCATCTTTACCCCATCATCTCCCCATTCCATCATTCCCTCATCCATTCCTTCACCCCATCATCTCTCCTACCATCTCATCCATTCCTTTACCTCATCCATCTTACCCCCATCTTCCCTCATCATCTCACCCCATCATTCCTCATCTTCCCTACTCATCCCCACTGACCCTTACATCATCGCCCCATCACACCAACTTGCCCTATCGTCTTTTTCCCTATTGCCCTTCCCTCCTTTCCCCATCGCCAGCCTGCCCTATTGCCCAATCCTCACCCGGATAAAATAACACGAGATGCAACCTAAATTTGTCCTACAGGTTAGGTTATATTTAGTGAGGTTAGGTTTAGGTTAGGTTAGGTTAGGTTAGGTTAGGTTAGGTTAGGTTAGGTTAGGTTGAGTTGTTGCTGTTAAGGTTAGGTTGAGTTGTTAAGTTAGGTTAGGTTGAGTTGTTAAGTTAAGTTAAGTTAGGTTTTGTATTATGAATAAACACTATATACAGTTAATATACCTTTGTCAATACAGTAACAATATAAATTTAATGTCTTGGTACCTCTACATTTACTGAATCATACAGAAATATTTATGTATAAGAGGAGGAAAATCTCTCAAAGGGCTCCACCGTTCCGCAATCCTCCACACTCCTGTCGGAAATCGAACAGGGTACCATTCGCCTCCGAGACGGCCATTCCACCCAAGACCCACACGAAAAAAAAATATATATATTGTGTCATGTCTCAGATATTTTCTTGAGGTCGAATCAGTTATTTTGGTATCTAAGATATGGGGGTGGTGAGGAGGTAGGGAGGAGTGGGGTGGAGGAGGAGGAGGGGGTGGAGAGGAGGAGGTGGAGAGGAGGAGAAGAGCGGCGGAGGTAGGAGACGAGTGGGGGTGGAGGAGGAGGAGGTGGAGAGGAGGAGGTGGAGAGGCAGGACGAGTGGGGTGGAGAAGGTAGGAGGCGAGTGGGGGGAGAGGAGGAGGCGAGAGGCAGTGAGACGATGAAGAGTGAGGAGGAGGAGAAAGAGGAGAGCAGGAAAGAGGGAAAGGAGACGGAACAGGAGGAGGAGAGATGAAGAGAGGGAAGGAAAGGAGCGAAGAAGGAGGAATAGAGGAACCGAGGGAAAAGAGAGAGGAGCAGCAGGAGGAGATGGATGAAGAGGAGGAGGAGTCAGAGGAGGAGGAGGAGGAGGAAGAGGTGGGCCTGACTTCTCTGACACTCTTTATTTGACGTTGGTGTTGTGTTGTGTTAAGTGGTTGGGTTGAGTTGTTAGGTTAGGTTATTAGTTTACACAGCTTCACCACCACATAGAGACTTAAAAAATTGACTGCTGACCGACCTATAGACTTTCACTCATGTCACGGCTCTCTTACCTATATATACCATGGCATCAAAGACAGTGCCTGAGCCTTACAGAAATGTCTTAATTTTCAAAAGAACACCAAGAGCAGAAATTTTATCGCCTTAGCTTCTGTTAAAACACATTTACAATAAGAGAGAATATAGGGGGAAGGAAAGAAAACGACTAACATTATAGAAATTTACTTTAGCATCATAGAAAACGACTCAAACATCATAGAAACAGACTCAAACATCATAGAAAACGACAAAACATCATAGAAAACGACTCAAACATCATAGAAACACTCAAACATCATAGAAAACGACAAACATCAGAAAACGACTCAAACACAGAAAGCAACACACATAGAAAACGACTAAATCATAGAAAACGACTCAAACATCATAGAAAATACACCCTTTTATCAGAGAGAATGACCGAACATGAAGAACAACATCATATGACCAAACAAATGACTAAAAAAACCAGTAATAAAGAAACACATGTAGCAGTGAATACAACGCAATAGTGTCACGTGAAAACCCTTGAACATATTAATGAACTCCTGAAATCATAAAGAGAACGTTGTAGCCACGAATCCAGCGATATACTGTACTTTCAAGAGGTACGGCTGCCTGTCATGAGGGTCACTGGTTCGTGCCCAGGACAACCCAGCTTACCCAGTTTTAAATAGGTATCTAACTTTACAGTCACTGGCCACACTGCCTCCTTGTGTACTGTATATACTCTACCCACTATTTCTAATGAACTGTTAGACTTATGGGTCCCACTTTCACTACCAATAGAGAACGCATTAGTACAAGTAATAACGCTATCACCATCATCAACAAGAACGCCTACCATCAGAGAACGCTTCTATCACCACCACTAGACGCCCCACATATACTGTAGAGAGGAGGTCCTAGCAACAAAACTCAGGCAGTTCACATCTCGTTCTCTTGATCCGCTTCCTCTCTTAAAATGTCAAGTCTCGTTACTGTTTTATGTACTTATGGTTAATGGATGTCCTGGGGGAGCGTGTAATGGGGGGTGGAGGAGAGGTAGGGAAGTGTAGTGGGGGTAGGAAGGGGAGGAGGTAGGGAAGGGAGGAGGTGGAGAGGGGAGGAGATCGGAAAGGAGGAGGAGGTAGGAAGGGTGGTATGAAGGAGAGGAGATGAAGTAGTAGGAAAGGAAGCAGTGAAGAGGTGAGATGGTGGGTAGGGGAGGTAGTGAGGGAGAGAAAGGAAAAGGAGGAGATAAGGGTAAGGGGATAAGAGGGAAGGAGAAAAATGGTGAGGAAAGGTGAGGGGGAGTGGTGGCAGGAAGTAGTTTTGGTGTGATTATGACTGGTTGTGTGGTTGGATGATTGTGGTTGTGTTTGTTCTACTGTGTGGATGTGATGGTTGACTGTTAATTGGTTGGATGATTAAATGAATGTAAGGGTGCTTATAACTCCCTTCCATCTCACACCCACCACCTCCCTCCCTCTCCTGGTTCTCCCTCTCTCCCTGTCTTCCCTTGTCTCCTCTCCCCCACCCTCCCTCCCACATTTGGCCTCCTCCCCACCTCCTTCCTACTACTTCTATTTCAGCCAAACTGTGGGAGACAACACTTGTGGTGTGTGTGGGAGACAAACACTGTGTGGGAGACAAACACTGTGTGGGGAGACAAACACTGTGTGGGGAGACAAACACTGTGTGGGAGACAAACACTGTGGGGAGGACAAACACTGTGGAGACAAACACTGTGTGGGAGACAAACACTGTGTGGGAGACAAACACTGTGGGAGACAAACACTGTGTGGGGAGACAAACACTGTGGGAGACAAACACTGTGTGGGAGACAAACACTGTGGGAGACAAACACTGTGTGGGAGACAAACACTGTGTGTGGGAGACAAACACTGTGTGTGTGGGAGACAAACACTGTGGGAGACAAACACTGTGTGGGAGACAAACACTGTGTGGGGAGACAAAAGTGTGGGGAGACAACACTGTGTGGGAGACAAACACTGTGGGAGACAAACACTGTGTGGGAGACAAACACTGGGGAGACAAACACTGTGTGGGAGACAAACACTGTGTGGTGTGTGGGAGACAAACACTGTGTGGAGACAAACACTGTGGGAGACAAACACACTGTGGGAGACAAACACTGTGTGGGAGACAAACACTGTGGTGGGGAGACAAACACTGGGAGACAAACACTGTGGGGAGACAAACACTGTGGTGGGAGACAAACACTGTGGGAGACAAACACTGTGTGGTGTGTGGGAGACAAACACTGTGTGGGAGACAAACACTGTGTGGGAGAAACAAACACTGTGTGGGGAGACAAACACTGTGTGGGGACAATGTGTGGGAGACAAACACTGTGTGGGAGACAAACACTGTGTGGGAGACAAACACTGTGTGGGAGACAAACACTGGGATGTGGGAGACAAACACTGTGGGGGGGGGGAACAAACACTGTGGGAGACAAACACTGTGTGGGAGACAAACACTGTGTGGTGTGTGGGAGACAAACACTGTGTGGGGAGACAAACACTGTGTGGGACAAACACTGTGTGGGAGACAAACACTGTGTGGGAGACAAACACTGTGTGGTGTGTGGGGAAACACTGTGTGGGGAGACAAACACTGTGTGGGAGACAAACACTGTGTGGGAAACACTGTGGGGAGACAAACACTGTGGGGAGACAAACACTGTGTGGGAGACAAACACTGTGTGTGGGGAGACAAACACTGTGTGGGAGACAAACACTGTGGGAGACAAACACTGTGGGAGACAACACTGTGTGGGGAAAACTGTGTGGGGAGACAAACACTGTGTGGGAGACAAACACTGTGTGGAGACAAACACTGTGTGGTGTGTGGGGAGACAAACACTGTGTGGGGGGGAGACAAACACTGTGTGGTGTGTGGAGACAAACACTGTGTGGGGAGACAACACTGTGTGGAGACAAACACTGTGGGAGACAACACTGTGTGGGGAGACAAACACTGTGTGGGAGACAAACACTGTGTGGTGTGTGGGAGACAAACACTGTGTGGTGTGGAGACAACACTGTGTGGGGAACAGTGGTGTGGGACAAACACTGTGGGAGACAAACACTGTGTGGGAGACAAACACTGTGTGTGTGGGAGGGGGAGACAAACACTGTGGGAGACAAACACTGTGTGGGGAGACAAACACTGTGGGAGACAAACACTGTGTGGGGAGACAAACTGTGTGGGAGACAAACACTGTGGGAGACAAACACTGCAGTGTGTGGGGAGACAAACACTGTGTGGGAGACAAACACTGTGTGTGGGGAGACTGTGGGAGACAACACTGTGTGGGAGACAAACACTGTGTGGTGTGGGAGACAAACACTGTGTGGGGGAGACAAACACTGTGTGGTGTGTGGGAGACAAACACTGTGTGTGTGGGGAGACAAACACTGTGTGGGAGACAAACACTGTGGGAGACAAACACTGTGTGTGGGGAGACAACTGTGTGGGAGAAAACACTGTGTGGGAGACAAACACTGTGTGAGACAAACACTGTGTGGAGACAAACACTGTGGGGAGACAAACACTGTGTGGTGTGTGTGGGGAGACAAACACTGTGGGAGACAAACACTGTGGGAGACAAACTGTGTGGGAGACAAACACTGTGTGGGAGACAAACACTGTGTGGTGTGTGGGGAGACAAACACTGTGTGGGAGACAAACACTGTGGGAGACAAACACTGTGTGGGAGACAAACACTGTGGGAGACAAACAAACACTGTGTGTGGGAGACAAACACTGTGTGGGGAGAACAAACACTGTGTGGTGGTGGGAGACAAACTGTGGGGAGACAACACTGTGTGTGGGAGACAAACACTGTGTGGTGTGGGGAGACAAACACTGGGGAGACAAACACTGTGTGGGGAGACAAACACTGTGTGGGAGACAAACACTGTGTGGGGAGACAAACACTGTGTGTGGTGTGTGGGAGACAAACACTGTGTGGGAGACAAACACTGTGGTGGGAGACAAACACTGTGGGAGACAACACTGTGTGGTGTGTGTGGGAGACAAACACTGGTGTGGGGAGACAAACACTGTGGAGACAAACACTGTGTGGGAGACAAACACTGTGGGAGACAAACACTGTGGGAGTGTGGGAGACAAACACTGTGTGGGAGACAAACACTGTGGAACACTGTGTGGGAGACAAACACTGTGTGGTGTGTGGGAGACAAACACTGTGTGGTGGGAGACAAACACTGTGTGGTGTGTGGGAGACAAACACTGTGGGAGACAAACACTGTGTGGGAGACAAACACTGTGTGGTGGTGGGGGACAAACACTGTGTGGGGAGACAAAGACTGTGTGGGGAGACAACACTGTGTGGGGAGACAAACTGTGCGTGGGACAAACACTGTGTGGGAGACAAACACTGTGTGGTGTGGAGACAAACACTGTGGGAGACAAACACTGTGTGGGGAGACAAACACTGGTGGGGAGACAAGTGTGGGGATGTGGGAGACAAACACTGTGTGGAGAGCAAACACTGTGTGGGAGACAAACACTGTGTGGGGAGACAAACTGTGTGGTGTGTGGGAGACAACACTGTGTGGTGTGGGGGAGACAACACTGTGGGAGACAAACACTGTGTGGGAGACAAACACTGGGCTGTGTGGGAGACAAACACTGTGTGGAGACAAACACTGTGTGGGAACAAACACGTGTGTGGGGAGACAACACTGTGTGAGACAAACACTGTGTGGGAGACAAACATGTGTGGGGAGACAAACACTGTGTGGTGTGGGAGACAAACACTGTGGGGAGACAACACTGTGGTACAAACACTGTGTGGGAGACAAACACTGTGGTGTGTGGGGAGACAAACACTGTGGGAGACAAACACTGTGTGGGAGACAAACACTGTGTGGGGAGACAAACACTGGTGTGGGAGACAAACACTGTGTGGGAGACAAACACTGTGTGGGAGACAACACTGTGGGGGAGACAAACACTGTGTGGTGTGTGGGAGACAAACTGTGTGGGGAGACAAACACTGTGTGGGAGACAAACACTGTGGAGATGAAACACTGTGTGTGTGGGAGACAAACACTGTGTGGGGAGACAAACACTGTGTGTGGGGAGACAAACACTGTGTGGGAGACAAACACTGTGTGGGGAGACAAACACTGTGTGGGGAGACAAACACTGTGTGGTGTGTGGGGAGACAAACACTGTGTGTGGGAGACAAACACTGTGGGGGAACAAACACTGTGTGGGAGACAAACACTGTGTGGGACAAACACTGGTGACAAACACTGTGTGTGTGGGAGACAAACACTGTGTGGGAGACAAACACTGTGTGGGTGTGTGGAGACAAACACTGTGTGGTGGAGACAAACACTGTGTGAGACAAACACTGTGTGGGAGACAAACACTGTGTGGAGACAAACACTGTGTGGGAGACAAACACTGTGTGGGAGAACAAACACTGTGTGGGAGACAAACACCTGGTGGGAGACAAACACTGTGTGGTGGTGGGAGACAAACACTGTGTGGGAGACAAACACTGTGTGGGGAGACAAACACTGTGTGGGGAGACAAACACTGTGTGGGGAGAACAAACACTGTGTGGGGAGACAAACACTGTGTGGGAGACAAACACTGTGTGGGGGAACACTGTGTGGTGTGTGGGAGACAAACACTGTGTGGTGTGTGGGAGACAAACACTGTGTGGGAGACAAACACTGTGTGGGAGACAAACACTGTGTGGGAGACAAACACTGTGTGGTGTGTGGGAGACAAACACTGTGTGTGGGAGACAAACACTGTGGGAGACAAACACTGTGTGTGTGGGAGACAAACACTGGGAGACAAACACTGTGGGAGACAAACACTGTGTGGGAGACAAACACTGTGTGGGAGACAAACACTGTGTGGGAGACAAACACACTGTGTGTGGGAGACAAACACTGTGTGGACAAACACTGTGTGGTGTGTGGGAGACAAACACGGGAGACAAACACTGTGTGGGAGACAAACACTGTGTGGTGTGTGGGAGACAAACACTGTGTGGGAGACAAACACTGTGGGAGACAAACACTGTGTGGGAGACAAACACTGTGGGGAGACAAACACTGTGTGGGGAGACAAACACTGTGGGAGACAAACACTGTGTGGGGAGACAAACACTGTGGGGACAAACACTGTGTGGGAGACAAACACTGTGTGGTGTGTGGGAGACAAAACACTGTGTGGGAGACAAACACTGTGTGGGAGACAAACACTGTGTGGGGAGACAAACACTGTGTGGGACAAACACTGTGTGGGACAAACACTGTGTGGGAGACAAACACTGTGTGGTGTGTGGGGAGACAAACACTGTGTGGTGTGGGGAGACAAACACTGTGTGGGAGACAAACACTGGTGGGGAGACAAACACTGTGTGGGGAGACAAACACTGTGTGGGGAGACAAACACTGTGTGGTGTGTGGAGACAAACACTGTGTGGGAGACAAACTGTGTGGGAGACAAACACTGTGTGGGAGACAAACACTGTGGGGAGCAAACACTGTGTGGTGTGTGGGAGACAAACACTGTGTGGGAGACAAACACTGTGTGGGAGACAAACACTGTGTGGGGAGACAAACACTGTGTGGGGAGACAAACACTGTGTGGGGAGACAAACACTGTGTGGAGACAAACACTGTGTGGGAGACAAACACTGGGGAGACAAACACTGTGTGGGGGAGACAAACACTGTGTGGGAGACAAACACTGTGTGGGGAGACAAACACTGTGTGTGGGAGACAAACACTGTGTGGGGAGACAAACACTGTGTGGGTGTGTGGGAGACAAACACTGTGTGGGAGACAAACACTGTGGGGAGACAAACACTGTGTGGGAGACAAACACTGTGTGGAGAAAACACTGTGTGGGAGACAAACACTGTGTGGTGTGTGGGAGACAACACTGTGGGAGACAAACACTGTGGGTGGGAGACAAACACTGTGGGGAGACAAACACTGTGTGGGAGACAAACACTGTGTGGGAGACAACACTGTGTGGGGAGACAACACTGTGTGGGAGACAAACACTGTGAGACAAACACTGTGTGGGGAGACAAACACTGTGTGGGAGACAACACTGTGTGGTGTGTGGGAGACAACACTGTGGGAGACAAACACTGTGTGGGGAGACAAACACTGTGAGACAAACACTGTGGGGAGACAAACACTGTGTGGGAGAGACAAACACTGTGTGGGAGACAAAACACTGTGTGGAGGACAAACACTGTGGGGAGACAAACACTGTGTGGGGAGACAAACACTGTGTGGGGAGACAAACACTGTGTGGGAGACAAACACTGTGTGGGAGACAAACACTGTGTGGTGTGTGGGAGACAAACACTGTGTGGGACATGGAGACAAACACTGTGGGGAGACAAACACTGGGTGGGGAGACAAACACTGTGTGTGGTGGGAGACAAACACTGTGTGGGGAGACAAACACTGTGTGGGGAGACAAACACTGTGTGGTGTGTGGGAGACAAACACTGTGTGGTGTGTGGGAGACAAACACTGTGGGAGACAAACTGTGTGGTGTGGGGAGACAAACACTGTGTGGTGTGTGGGAGACAAACACTGTGTGGAGACAAACATGGGGGGAGACAACACTGTGGGAGGACAAACACTGTGTTGGGGAGACAAACACTGTGTGGGAGACAAACAAACACTGTGTGGGAGACAAACACTGTGGGAGACAAACACTGTGTGGGGAGACAAACACTGTGGTGTGTGGGAGACAAACACTGTGGTGGGAGACAAACACTGTGTGGGAGACAAACACTGTGGGGAGACAAACACTGGGGAGACAAACACAAAACACTGTGTGGGGACATCAGGGGAGACAAACACTGGGGAGACAAACACTGTGTGGGAGACAAACACTGTGTGGGGAGACAAAACACTGGGGGAGACAAACACAGGGGGAGACAAACACGGGGAGACAAACACAAACAGAGACAAAACTGTGGAGACAAACATTGTGTGAGACAAAACACTGTAGACATGAGACAAACATCAGAGAAGACAGAGACAAACACTGGTGTGGGGAGACAAACATCAGGGGAGACAAACAAACACTGTGGGAGACAAAATGTGAGACAAATGACTGTGGAGACAAAACACTGTGTGGGTGGAGACAAACACGTGTGGTGTGTGGGGAGACAAAACATCAGGGGAGACAAACACTGTGTGGGGAGACAAACACTGTGTAGACAAACACTGTGTTGTGGGGAGACAAACATGAGACAAACACTGTGTGGGGAGACAAACACTGTGTAGGGGAGACAAACACGGGGAGACAAACAGGGGAGACAAACATTGTGACAAACACTGTGTGGTGGGGAGACAAACATTGGGGAGACAAACAAACACGGGGAGACAAACATCAGGGGGAGACAAACAGAGACAAACACTGTGTGGGGAGACAAACACGGGGAGACAAAACATCAGGAGACAAACACTGTGGAGACAAAACACTGTGGGTGGGAGACAACAAACACTGTGGTGTGGGGAGACAAACATCAGGGGAGACAAACAGGGGAGACAAACACGGGGAGACAAACACAGGGAGACAAACATCAGGGGGAGACAAATGTGGGGAGACAAACATCAGGGGAGACAAACATCAGGGGAGACAAAACATGTGGGGAGACAAACACAGAGACAAACAAACATCAGGGAGACAAACACAGGGGAGACTGTGTGAGACAAACAGGGGAGACAAACACTGTGTGGGGGACGGGAGACAAACACAGGACAAAACACTGTGTGGTGTGTGGGGAGACAAACACTGTGTGTGTGTGGGGAGACAAACACTGGAGAAAACACGGGGAGACAAACACTGTGTGAGACAAACATGTGTGTGTGGGGAGACAAACACTGTGTGGGAGACAAACATCGGGGAGACAAACACTGGGGAGACAACACGGAGACAAACACAGGGACAAACATCAGGGGAGACAAACACTGGGGGAGACAAAACTGTGTGGTGTGGGGAGACAAACACGTGGGGGAGACAAACACTGTAGGGGAGACAAACACTGTGTGGGGAGACAAACACTGTGTGGTGTGGGAGACAAAACACTGTGGGGAGACAAACAAACATCAGGGGGAGACAAACACTGTGTGGGGAGACAAACACTGTGTATGTGGCACAAACACTGTGTGGGGACAAACACTGGGGAGACAAAATGTGGTGGAGACAAATCACTGTGGGGGGAGACAAAACACTGTGGGGGGGGAGACACAGGGGAGACAAACATGGGGGAGACAAAACACAGGGGAGACAAACACTGTGTGGGAGACAAACACTGTGAGACAAACACGGGGAGACACGGGGAGACAAACACTGTGGGAGACAAACACAAACATGTGGGGAGACAACACTGTGGGAGACAAAATACTGTGGGAGACAAACTGTGTGGAGACAAACATCAGGGAGACAAACACTGTGTGTGGGAGACAAAACACGGGGAGACAAACATCAGGGGAGACAACACGGGGGAGAAAACACAGGGGAGACAAACATGTGTGGGGGAGACAAAACACAGGGGAGACAAACAGTGGAGACAAATATCAGGGGAGACAAACACGTGAGAGAGACAAACATGGGGGAGACAAACAGGGGAGACAAACATTGGGGAGACAAACACTGTTGGGGACAAAACACGGGGAGACAAAAGAGACTGTGGGGAGACAAAATATCAGAGACAAACACTGTGGGAGACAAAACAGTGTGGAGACAAACACTGTGGGAGACAAACACTGCGGGGAGACAAACACTGTGTGGGGAGACAAAACACAGGGGAGACAAACTGTGTGGGAGACAAACACAGGAGACAAAACACTGTGTGGGGAGACAAACAAAACACAGAGACAAACACAGAGACAAACACTGTGGGAGACAAAATAGGGGAGACAAAATACTGTGGGGGAGACAAACACAGAGACAACATTGTGGGGAGACAAAACTGTGTAGACAAGAGACAATGTAGGGGAGACAAACACTGTGTGGGGAGACAAATGGGGAGACAAATGGGGAGACAAACACTGTGTGAGACAAACACTGTGTGGAGAGACAAACAAAACATCAGAGACAAAACACTGTGAGACAAACACTGTGTGGGAGACAAACACGGGGTGTGAGACAAAACACGGGGAGACAAAACACTGTGTGGGAGACAAACACTGTGAGACAAAAAGTGTGTGGGGAGACAAACACTGTAGGGGAGACAAAAACAGGGGAGACAAACATGGGGAGACAAACAGGGGAGACAAACACTTGTGTGGGGAGACAACATTGGGAGACAAACATCAGGGGAGACAAACACTGTGGGGAGACAAACACTGTGGGAGACAAAACATCAGGGGAGACAATGGTGGGAGACAAAAAAACGAGTGGAGACAAAAACAAACATCACTGGGGGAGACAAACACCAGGGGGAGACAAACACTGTGTGGGGAGACAAAATGTGGTGTGGAGACAAACATCAGTGGAGACAAACAAACACTGTGGGGAGACAAACACTGTGGGGGAGACAAACACTGTGTGGGGAGACAAACACTGGGGAGACAAACATCTGGGGAGACAAACAAACACTGTGGGGAGACAAACACTGGGGAGACAAACATCAGGAGACAAACAAGTGGGGAGACAAACACTGTGGGGAGACAAACATCAGGGGAGACAAAACACAGGAGACAAACACTGTGTGTGGGGAGACAAAATGTGTGGGAGACAAACACGGGAGACAAACATAACAAACATCAGGGGGAGACAAACACTGTGTGGAGACACAAACATCAGGGGAGACAAACAAACACTGGGGAGACAAACACAGGGGACACGACAAACACTGTGTGGGGAGACAAAATGTGGAGACAAACACACAAACATCAGAGACAAACACTGTGGGAGACACAAACATCAGGGGAGACAAACACTGTAGGGTGGAGACAAATGATTGGGAGACAAAACATGTAGGGAGACAAACACTGTGTGGGGGAGACAAACACTGTGGGGAGACAAACACTGCAGGGGACAAACACTGTGGGGACACTGTGTGGGAGACAAACATCAGGGGAGACAAACAAACACTGTGTGTGGGGAGACAAAACACACAAAACACGTGGGAGACAAACACTGTGTGTGTGGGGAGACAAACACTGTGTGTGGGGGGACAAAAACTGTGTGGTGTGTGGGAGACAAACATGGGGGAGACAAACACGGGGAGACAACACGGGGAGACAAACAGAGACAAAACAGGGGAGACAAACTGTAGGGGAGACAAACACTGTGGACAACACGGGGAGACAAACAAACATCAGGAGATTGGGGAGACAAACACTGTGAGAAAACTGGGGAGACAAACACTGTGGGAGACAAATGTGCGACAACAAACACTGGGGGAGACAAACACTGTGGGGAGACAAACACAGGGAGACAAACGGACAACATGTGGGGAGACAAACAGGGGGAGACAAACAGGGAGACAAACAGGGGAGACAAACATGTGGTGTGGAGACAAACATCAGGGGAGACAAACACAGGGGAGACAAACATGAAAACAACAAGACAAACATGTGGGAGACAAACACTGTGTGGAGACAACAGGGAAAACACGTGTGTGGGGAGACAAACTCTGGGGAGACAAAACAAACACTGTGGGGAGACAAACACTGTGTAGGTGGGAGACAAACACTGTGGGGAGACAAACACTGGGGAGACAAACACAGAGACAAAATGTGTAGACAAACTGTGTGGTGTGGGGAGACAAACTCAGGGGAGACAAACACAGGGGAGACAAAACTGAGAGATGTGTGGGGAGACAAAACACTGTGTGTGGGGAGACAAACACTGTGTGGGAGACAAACACTGTGAGACAAAACAAACACTGGGGAGACAAACATCAGGGGAGACAAACACTGTGGGGGAGACAAACACTGTGTGGGGAGACACTGTGTGGGGAGAAAAAACACTGTGTGGGAGACAAACACTGTGTGGAGACAAACACAAAACACTGTGGCTGGACACTGTGTGGTGTGGGACACAAAACACTGTGTGGAGACAAATATCAGGGGAGACAAACACTGTGAGACACTGGGGAGACAAAATACTGTGAGACAAAACACTGGGGAGACAAACAAATGTGGGGAGACAACACAGAACAAACATCAGGGGAGACAACAGAGCAAACACTGTGGGAGACAAACACGGGGGAGACAAACACTGTGGTGGGGAGACAAACACTGTGGAGACTGGGACATGGGGAGACAAACATGTGTGGAGACAACAACATCAGGACAAACATGTGGGGGAGACAAAACACTGTGTGGGGAGACAAACACTGTGTGGGGAGACAAAACACTGGGGAGACAAACATCAGGGAGACAAACACTGTGTGTGAGACAAACACAGGGGAGACAAAACAAATATCTGGGGAGACAAACAACCTGGGGACAGGGGAGACAACAGGGAGACAAACAGAGACAACACTGTGGGAGACAAACATGTGGGGGAGACAAACATTGGGGAGACAAAACACAGGGGAGACACAGGGGAGACAAACATGTGGTGTGGGGAGACAAACACTGAGACAAACCAGGGGAGACAAACACCGAAAAACATCAGGAGACAAACAAACACTGTGGGAGACAAAATCAAACACTGTGTGGGGAGACAAACACTGTGTGGGGAGACAAACAAACACTGTGTGAGACAAACACTGTGTGTGTGGGGAGACAAACATCAGGGGAGACAAAACAAACACAGGAAACACGTGTGGGGAGACAAACATCTGGGGAGACAAACATGTGGGGAGACAACACTGTGGGGAGACAAACACAGGGGAGACAAACAACAGAGACAAACATGTGGGGAGACAAACTGTGGGAGACAAACAAACATTGGGGGAGACAAACAAACATTGTGTGGTGGGGAGACAAACAAACATGTGGGAGACAAACAAACACTGTGTGGAGACAAACACTGTGTGGTGGTGGGAACAACCTGTGGGGAAGACAAACACTGTGTGTGTGGGGGGCAACCACTGTGTGGAGACAAACCTGTGTGGGAGACAAACACAGTGTGGTGTGTGGGAACAAACACTGTGTGGGGTGGGGCAAACACTGTGTGGGAGACAAGCACGTCAGTGTGTGGGAGACAAACATAATGTGGGGAGACAAACACTGTGTGGGAGACAAACACTGTGTGGGAGACAAACTGTGTGGGAGAAAAACAGGTGTGTGGGAGACAAACACAGTGGGGAGACAACACTTGTGGGGTGTGTGGGGAGACAAACAAACATGTGGTGTGTGGGGAGACAAACACTGTGTGGGGAGACACTGGTGTGGGGCACAACCTGTGTGGGGAGAACACTGTGTGGGGGAACAAACATGTGAGAATGGGGAGACAACAAGTTGTGGGGAGACAAACAGTGTGGGAGAAACAAACACTGTGTGGGTGGGGGAGACAAACACTGTGTGGGGAACAAACACTGTGTGGGGTGGGGAGACAAACACTGGTGGAGGGGAGACAAACACTGTGTGGGTGTGGAAACAAACACTGTGTGGGGTGTGGGAGACAAACACTGTGTGGGGAGACCAAACCTGTGTGGGGAGACAAACTGTGTGGTGTGGGAGACAAACACTGTGTGGTGTGTGGGGAGACAAACACTGTGTGTCTGTGGGGAGACAAACACTGTGTGGGGGAGACAAACACTGTGTGGGAGACAAACACTGTGTGGAGACAAACACACTGTGGTGTGTGGGAGACAAACACTGTGTGGGGGAGACAAACACTGTGTGGTGTGTGGGGAGACAAACACTTGTGTGGTGAGACAAACAAACACTGTGTGGGGGAGACAAACACTGTGTGGAACATGTGTGGGAGACAAACACTGTGTTGTGTGGGAGACAAACACCTGTGTGGGAAGACAAACACTGTGTGGGGAGACAAACACTGTAGTGTGGGTGGGAAACAAACACTGTGTGGTGGGGAAACAAACACTGTGCTGGGAACAAACACTGTGTGTGGTAAATGTGGGAGACAAACACTGTGTGGTGTGGGGGGAAAACTAACTGTGTGGTGTGTGGGGAGACAAACACTGTGTGGTGTGTGGAACAAAACACTGTGTGGGAGACAATCACTGTGTGGAGACAAACACCTGTGTGGAGACAAACACTGTGTGGTGTGTGGGGAGACAAACACTGTGTGGGAGACAAACACTGTGTGGGAGAGACAAACACTGGTGTGTGGAAGACAAACTTGTGGTGTGTGGGAGACAAACACTGTGTGAGTGTGTGTGGGAGACAAACAAACACTGTGTGGTGGGAACACAAACACGGGAGACAAACACTGTGTGGGAGACAAACAACTTGTGGGAGACAAACAAACACTGTGTGTGGTGGGAGACAAACACTGTGTTGGGGAGACAAACACTGTGCCATCCTCAATCATAAAAGATACAATGGATTGGAACACACCTCACCACAGCTATGTACAGTACACCATCACTCACCATCCTCAAACACAGACAAACATGTGGATGGTGGTGGTAGTTTTGGTGGCAGTCATAATGCTTGTAGTGGGGTGTTGGTGGTAGTTGTGGTGGCGGTGGCATAGTGCTTTAGTGGGGTGTTGGTGGTAGTTGTGGTGGCGGTGGCATAGTGCTTGTAGTGGGGTGTTGGTGGTAGTTGTGGGCGATGGCTGATTGTGTGGTGGTGTTGGTGGTAGTTGTGGTGGCGGTGGCATAGTGCTTGTAGTGGGGTGTAGTGTAGTAGTTGGTGGCGATGGCATAGTGCTTGTAGTGGGGTGTTGGTGGTAGTTGTGGTGGCGGTGGCATAGTGTGAGTGGGGTGTTGGTGGTAGCTGTGGTGGCAATGGCATAGTGCTTGTAGTGGGGTGTTGGTGGTAGTTGTGGTGGCGGTGTCATAGTGCTTGTTGTGGGGTGTTGGTGGTAGTTGTGGTGGCGGTGGCATAGTGCTTGTAGTGGTGTTGTGGTGGTAGTTGTGGTGGCGGTGTCATAGTGCTTGAGTGGGTGTTGGTGGTGGATTGTGGTGGCGGGGCATAGTGCTTGTAGTGGGGTGTTGGTGGTAGTTGTGGTGGCGGTGTCATAGTGCTTGTAGTGGGGTGTTGGTGGTAGTTGTGGTGGCGGTGTCATAGTGCTTGTATTGGGTGTTGGTGGTAGTTGTGGTGGCGGTGGCATAGTGCTTGAGTGGGGTGTTGGTGGTAGTTGTGGTGGCGGTGGCATAGTGCTTGTAGTGGTTGGTGGTAGTTGTGGTGGCGGTGGCATAGTGCTTGTAGTGGGGTGTTGGTGGTAGTTGTGGTGGCGGTGCATAGTGCTTGTAGTGGGGTGTTGGTGGTGGTGAGTGTGTGGTGGTAGTAGTGGTGGTGGTGGCGGTAGTGTTGGTGATGAGAGTGTAGTGGTGATGATGGTAGTGATAGTGGTAGTAGAAATGGTGGAGGTGGTGATGTGACTATGAAGGGATGTGACTGGAGAGATGTGACTATGAAGGGATGTGACAATGAAGAGATGTGACAACATTAACTAAATCCTCCTAGAGATTGTATTTAAAGCATTAGAGAAACAGTAAATTAGTTTAACAGGGGAATTCTCTTTTAAAACACAAAAGCTACGACAGTACAATACAGGGAACAGCTCGTATAAACATAGCAAGAATCTCTGCCTCAAAATGTCAACATAAACAAAAGAAGATCACGGACGACATTTGGCAACGAGCGCGCCAAGTCTCTATTATTAATGGAGTGTACAACAGAAGCACCACCAGACCCGGCCAAGCTGTGGTCAACACTACACCCGGCCACGCCTTTGTTACCACCCAGCAAGATATTTCAATAGAGAAGTTTAAAACAGTGGTTGTAGAGCTGTGTGTGTGTGTGTTGCTTCACTTGTTGGTGTGTTGAGGATTATTTTGTTTTTAATTCCACGTTAGTTTTTTTTTTATTGTGTTTCTATTTCACTCAAGTGTTAATTCCCAATGGCTATGTGTAGTACTGAATGGTTGTGTGTATGACTGAATGACTGTGTATGCTGAATGACTGTGTGTATGACTGAATGACTGTGTATGACTGAATGACTGTGTAGTGCTGAATGACTGTGTATGACTGAATGACTGTGTGTAGTGCTGAATGTGTGTATGACTGAATGACTGTGTGTGACTGAATGACTGTGTAGTGCTGAATGACGTGTGTGACTGAATGACTGTGTATGACGAATGACGTGTGTAGTGGAATGACTGTGTATGACTGAATGACTGGTGTATGACTCAATGACTGTGTATGAATGAATGACTATATGACAGAATGACTATGTGTAGTGCTGAATGACTGTGTATGCCTGAATGACTGTGTATGACTGAATGACTGTAGTGCTGAATGACTGTGTATGACTGAATGACTGTGTGTATGCCTGAATGACTGTGTGATTAACTAAATGACTATGACTATGACTTGTTTGAATGAATGACTGCATGACTTAATGGCTATGTGCATGAATAAAGCGAGTGTGTGTATGACTTTGACTGGATGACTGCATTATTACAAGGATGTTTTACTATCAAGAATTGGCTCAGTGGCGTAACGTGGGTCAGTGTATGTTGTTGCCTGATGAAACACTAAGGTGGGAGTTTAGTTTAGCTTAATGATAGTCAGGTACACCCAGCAGCAGGTAGAGCCCAATACACCCAGCAGCAGGTAGAGACAGTTACCCAGCAGCAGGTAGAGCCAGGTACACCCAGCAGCAGGTAGAGACAGTTACACCCAGCAGCAGGTGAGACAGTTACACCCAGCAGCAGGTGGGGCAAGTTACACCCAGCAGCAGGTAGAGACAGTTACACAGCAGCAGGTAGGGACAGTTACACCCAGCAGCAGGTAGAGACAGTTACACCCAGCAGCAGGTAGAGACAGTTACACCCAGCAGCAGGTAGAGACAGGTACCCAGCAGCAGGTGAAGCCAGGTACACCCAGCAGCAGGTGAAACCAGGTACCCAGCAGCAGGTAGAGACAGGTACCCAGCAGCAGGTAGAGACAGGTACACCCAGCAACAGGTGAGAACAGTTACCCAGCAGCAGGTAGAGACAGGTACCCAGCAGCAGGTAGAGACAGGTACACCCAGCAGCAGGTAGAGACAGGTACACCCAGCAGCAGGTAGAGACAGTTACACCAGCAGCAGGTAGAGACAGTTACCCAGCAGGTGAGACAGGTACCAGCAGGTAGAGTCAGGTACACCCAGCAGCAGGTAGAGACAGGTACAGCAGCAGGTAGAGACAGGTACACCCAGCAGCACGTAGAGTCAGGTACACCCAGTAGCAGGTAGAGCCAGGTACACCCAGCAACAGGTAAAAAATGTAACTCTCCCGACAATTAAAAAGATTCATTAAATAATTTCTAAACTTAAGAGCCTCCGTTTATATGTTTGTTAGTCCTTCAATAGTCGTGTGACGGTTACAATGGCTTAACTGACCAATTATTGTTTATTTTAAGACAATTTCGTTCTATCTACCACAATCCATCTTGATCATGAATGCTACAGCCCAAAAGTTTGAGAGAAAATGGAGTAAACTTAAACAAACTCAAGTTTGCTTAAAACTGGTAGCTATTAATTTTTATGTTTATGTCGTGGTCCTAACTGCCGCCAATAGCACTAACACCGCTGGTAATAAAACTTGGTTGACAAACACAAGACCGACTTTAAGCTGCTAATGTTCCGTAATAACGAGCAACAAGGGTACTCCCCGAGACACCTACGTGATATTAAAGTCGATATTACACCGCCAGGAAGCTGCAGGTACAAGGACTATATTGTTGGGAGCCAAGACAGTTAAGAACATCTTGCCACACCTGCATAACTGCCATCCAGTCAAAACCAAATTTAGATATACATTGTACAGTATACTGCATTGTTGTGGTCCAGGAAAATTAAAGAGTAAATGGAAATTGTATTGCTTCAGCCTAGAGATAGAACATAACAATGAGAATGCATTAACTGATATCCGGAAGCTAAAACTACAGTACCTAACAACTGTATTACAGTCACCCAAGAAAGGTCAAAAATTAAATGGAACTGCATAACTTCAACCCATTAACTATAAATACATTATATATATTAATGGCCAGGAGTAACTTTAATACTACAACCCGGCAGAGCTAAAGATCAAATAGAGAATAAGTGCTTTACTACGACCCAGGGAGCAGAATATACAAGAGACTTGACTGGTGCTGTACAAGGTGGGTCATCAATAAGGCAGGGCCAGGTAGAGCCCCTGTCTGATGCACTCCAACACTCACTGACTAACATAGTGGATCATGGCTTATTTACCTTCTCCACTACCCTGCTGCTCTTTCCTCCTCCTGCAGCAGTACGGCTTAGACGATCTCCTTTTTCTGCAGCAGTACTGCTGAGACGAACTTCTGCTGCAGCAATACTGCCCCACCTCCAGGTCCATCTCTCACAGCACAGCTTTAAGGGGTGACTCAAGTATCATCGACGTCTATAATAACAGGTCGGAACCTGTGACACCAATGAGCGCTGTAAGGGGTGACCTCTGCGTATCTGACACCTTTAATAATGAGTCACCAATAAAGGGTTTGGCGTCAGGTTATTACCATGGCATGGGATATTTTACACCTACCAACGAACTACGAGTAATAAGGCAATAGGTGATCTTCCTTTATCACCAAGAGTTTGACCGCCTACCGCTCACTGTGGGTACACGTAACGGCGTACCATGTTCCAGAGTTTCAAAAAGAATGGACTTTTGGCACAGATTTTTAATATTCGGCTTTAAGAAGAGTCCACCAAAGTTTCTTTTATTTCTTTGACACAAAAAAGGTGAGACTAAACCAGGAGTCACTTCCCCAGCAGCGCTCTAACTTCTCGACCCACTTTTGCTTAGCCAAGTTGTGAAGAAAAAACTGGTCATACCTCACCTTTCATAAACCAACGAAAGTTACATAAAAAAATATTTTACACCTTTTGCTGTCTTCCAAGGACTGGAGATTTGGCTTCAAATCTGAACGCACAACATCAAATGAAAGCTTCTGTGGTAACTCTAAATGATGTACCACGATTACCAGGCCGAAAGAAACATATCAAATACCCACAAATATTTCTTGAAATTATTTCTGATATTTCTCATCACAACAAAAGAACTTTCCTGAAAATATATATTGAATAATTTCCCACAATTCAAACACCAAAAATATTCCACCTCCTTTTATATACAGACTCCCTCATCAGCCAGAGTCAACAAAGGACCCAGAAGGATCTCTCAACACAAGACACTCGAATACTTTTTACATCCCCCCAATCATCGTGCTGGAGAGTTCCATTACAAAATATCTGGATCCTTCTTCGCTTTCAAAACACCGCACCACACTGTACCATACAAGAGCTGCGTCAAATACAGACCTCAACAGTTCCTTGGACAAACAAATTCCCTAAGTCGGTGGTCGCTGGTCAGGTCGGATGTCTTGTTGAGAGCTGCTAACTCAACTTTTCAACTGGCAACGAAAACTTGTCTTCTGCCTGAGAGAACGTAACAACCAGTTCCATAAATACTTTAAATTAACCGAATTTAAATGCTATTTGTGCGAGGAAAAAGTGTGGCATAATTTTCCTGTAGTTTGAGAGAGGTTTTGAGAGACTTTTTACCTTGTTAAGTATATAAAGTAATTTGGGGAAGACATGAAAAAGCCTTTAGCTTATAACAGACTCTGATGGTGTTAGTGAAAAGTATTAAGGCACCAGGCCAAGTGTATAACCTATTTATCAACAAAGCAACAGAATGACAGTAGAGGAAAATGTGGAGAATTGTACAGCTGAGATAATTGAAAGACCTGATAAAGATGAATTACCCAAAGGCTGATAACGGTGTAGTAAATAAATTAGGTCGCATCACAAGAAGCGGAGATGAAAAAAAAAATTTCAGAAATAAATTAGAAAACTGCAGGATACTATTAAGTACACAAGGAAAAGGGACACTTGCATAACACAATACGCCGGTCAGTGAAAGTGATGACTGTTGAGGTGGAGCAGGATGGAGTCTTGGCTACCCGGCAGTGAGACCCCAAGACCACTGACCAGCACGACACGCAAGAAAACAATCAGTCTGGGATGGTACCATGTTTACTGTACTCCCCTGAACCCCCGCACACACACAGACAAAGTGTATCAAACCAGAAGATTAAGTTTGTGTAGTGTAGTTTAAAACACAATTTTATACTAATTTATTAATGTACGTAAGTTTCTAGCGTTCAATATCATTTCTGAGGACCCACCTTAGTGGTTTCAATGTTATAGTGTGTTCTTTTGATCAGGGTTGATGTGCGATGAGTTTTAAGTGTCCTAATCCACGTTAATGGTGCTGAAACAAGACACAGCATGAAGCTATAGTTTTACATGTGGGGGAAGTACTGAACTACCAGGTGCTACTTCACTGTACTTGGCTATCATCCTTCACTAAGATACAGGAGGACTGTGTCACGCGGCAGGTGGTGTAATGATTTATGTATAAAACAGTTTCTCTCACTCACGAGAATTAAATATAAAAGTTCTGGCTGCTCATAATGAGAATGTATAGGAAGACAATTTTCCTTTATTTGTGACGTTCAGTGAGCTAAGTACGTGTTACTGTATGGCTGTTTACAAGTGTCCAACAGCACCAAATACTGTACAAAAGAAAATTATAAGACCGGTTGAACTTCTGGCACAGCGACGGAACTGCAGAAGATTGAAATACTTTAAAGTTTATAACAATCCAGATATTGAGTTGAGAATGAATTGAATTAATCCAGACATCAATAATTAATTGAAGACTCCGAGTTCTTAAGGGAACCATCGACTCTTCCTCGTCCACGTGTGAGTGTCTCAGCAGGAGGACTTAACACCTTACATTTACTTAAATCTACAGGTAGTAAAGTCAGTCACAGTATGGAGTTGTCAGTAATGGAGAAGAGCGATCACCTGAATAATCTCCTTCAGGGTAAATAAAGAATATATACGATGTTTATAATAAATACTTCCCTCTATTGAGCAGGATCACAGCTCATGAGGTATTGATGATGCAGGTCTTCTCTTGTGTCTGGCCAAGAAAAGCACTTCCAAATGTTACTGTGACATTTGACAGAAGACCATCACATAAATATTATCTAAAACAATGCTGCATTACAACCTGGGAGCTTATATAAAAGTCAACTGGTCTGTTATAAATAAACTGGTATTATGCATGAAAGAGTTATTAATATATTTCCCATGACTTTAACAGCAATAAGTTTCGTGTTTACGTCAGTAATTAAAGACCCAAACTATGGTTAAACCCCTTGAAGGAAAAGGATGAAATCAGTGATCCGGCGGAGACTACATTAATATTAAACCCTTTTGTATCTATCATAACCCAAGATATAAAATTAATAATCCAGGAATAAACATAACCCACCAAGACACTTCCCCTCAATACACAATATATTGAAGTAAATGGGGAACATATAAGACTTGAATTCATACCATGTCGGTCCAGCTGAGGTCTCGGTCGTAAAACTGTTGAAACCAGAGAAGATATTTACAAACGTGTGTTCCATACCGAGATATTTTCCACACACAACTGATATGCGTTATGTACTGGAAGCTGGCAAAACTAACAAGAACTACCCATGAAAACAAGTATCGATCAATTTTTCTACTTCATCAATAAGTAAATTGAGAAAATGTCGACGCACGAAAAATAGTAATGCATATGATAACAGAGTTTCCCGTGCTCAGCAGGATGGTATGGTAGTCCTCCAGGTAAGTCCAAAATTACACATCTATTAGAGTTTTAGATGCCTGGATTGTGACGAATTGAAATACACCAAGGGAAGGTGACAAATATCCTCCCAAGTCAGACACTTGGGCGCTTAATTTAAGGAATATGTGACTAGAGGAGTTGGTCATCTCAGGCGTCGAACAAGGTACAGTACTGGGCCCAGTGATCTTCCTTATCTAAGTGAATAACACCTTTAACGTCCTAGAAGCAGAGAGGTAGGAGATTGATCTAACATTTCCCAGGACTGTACACAGCATATACAGGATAGTCATTGTCTTACACTGACTGTACTGCTACCTTACACTGACTGACTCTACTATCTTACACTGACTGACTCTACTGTCTTACACTGACTGTACTGCTATCTTACACTGACTGACTCTACTATCTTACACTGATTGTACTGCTACCTTACACTGACTGACTCCACTATCTTACACTGACTGACTGCTATCTTACACTAACTCTCACTGTCTTAACTGACTGTACTGCTATCTTACACTAACTGACTCTACTATCTTACACTGACTGTACTACATTACACTGACTGACTCACTGTCTTACACTGACTGCAATCATCTACACTGACTGACTCTACTATCTTACACTGACTGTACTGCTATCTTACACAACTGACCTACTGTCTTACACTGACGTACTGCTATCTTACAAGACTACTATCTAACTGACTGTACTCATTTACACGACTGACTCTACTGTCTTACACTGACTGTACTGCTATCTTACACTGACTGACTCTACTATCTTACACTGACTGTACTGCTATCTTACACTAACTGACTCTACTGTCTTACACTGACTGTACTGCTATCTACACTAACTGACTCTACTATCTTACACTGACTGTACTGCTATCTTACACTGACTGACTTACTGTCTTACACCGACTGTACTGCTATCTTACACTGACTGACTCTACTATCTTACACTGACTGTACTGCTATCTTACACTGACTGACCCACTCTACAGACGTACATCACACGACTACTATCTTACACGACTGTACTCATCTTACACTGACTGTACTGCTATCTTACACTGATTGACTCTACTGTCTTACACTGACTGTACTGCTATCTTACACTGATTGACTCCTACTGTCTTACACTGACTGTACTGCTATCTTACACCAACTGACTCTACTATCTTACACTGACTGTACTGCTATCTTACACTGACTGACTCTACTGTCTTACACTGACTGTACTGCTATCTTACACTGACTGACCTCTACTATCTTACACTGACTGTACTGCTATCTTACACTGACTGTACTGCCATTTACACTGATTGACTCTACTGTCTTACACTGACTGTACTGCCATTACACTGATTGACTCTCTACTGTCTTACACTGACTGTACTGCTATTCACACTGACTGACCTCTACTATCTTTACACTGACTGTACTGCTATCTTACACTGACTGTACTGCTATCTTACACTGATTGACTCTACTGTCTTACACTGACTGTGCTATCAAACTAACTGACTCTACTATTTACACTGACTGTACTCATCTTACACTGACTGACCCCTACTATCTTACACTGACTGTACTGCTATCTTACACTGACTGTACTGCTATCTTACACTGACTGACTCTACTATCTTACACTGACTGTACTGCTATCTTACACTGACTGACTCTACTGTCTTACACTGACTGTACTGCTATCTTACACTGATTGACCTACGTCTTAACTGACTGACATTCGATTCACCACACTGACTGTACTGCTATCTTACACTGATTGACTCTACTGTCTTACACTGACTGTACTGCTATCTTACACCGACTGACTCTACTATCTTACACTGACTGTACTATTACACTGACTGTACTGCTATCTTACACTGACTGACCTACTGTCTTACACTGACTGTACTGCTATCTACACTGATTGACTCTACTGTCTTACACTGACTGTACGCATCACACTAACTGACTCACTATCTTACACTGACTGTACTGCTATCACTAACTGCCTACGTCTACACTGATTGACTCTACTATCTTACACTGACTGTACTGCTATCTACACTGACTGACTCTACTATCTTACACTGACTGTACTGCTATATTAACTGACTCTACTGTCTTACACTGACTGTACTGCTATCTTACACTAACTGACTCTACTATCTTACACTGACTGTACTACTATATTACACTGACTGACTCTACTGTCTTACACTGATTGACTCTACTGTCTTACACTGACTGTACTGCTATCTTACACTGACTGACTCCTACTGTCTTACACTGACTGTACTGCTATCTTACACTGACTGACTCTACTATCTTACACTGACTGTACTACTATCTTACACTGACTGACTCTACTGTCTTACACTGATTGACTTACTGTCTTACACTGACTGTACTGCTATCTTAAAAACTGACTCTACTATCTTACACTGACTGTACTGCTATCTTACACTAACTGACTCTACTGTCTTACACTGACTGTACTGCTATCTTACACTAACTGACTCCTATCTTACACGACTGTACTGCATCTTCATAACTGACTTACTATCTTACACTGACTGTACTGCTATCTTAACTGACTCACTATCTTACACTGACTGTACTGCTATCTTACACTAACTGACTCTACTATCTTACACTGACTGTACTGCTATCTTACACTGACTGACTCTACTATCTTACACTGACTGTACTGCCATCTTACACTGACTGTACTGCCACTATCTTACACTGACTGTACTGCTATCTTACACTGACTGTACTACTATCTTACACTGACTGTACTACTATCTTACACTGACTGACTCTACTATCTTACACTGGCAGATAGTGGCAAATTCCATTAGATTATAATACACGTGAGGTAACCAGAAAAAATCATACTATCATACATATAATCAATAAATATGTCCCATTAAAAGTGTGGTAGACGACCTGACACAACTCTAACACGTAACCTTTACCATCACATCACTGCTCTATCAATGCGCTCAAACCCAGAGGCTCAGTCAATTAATCAATGTGCCATCCTCAAGTCTGAAGGCTGGCGGTCATCATGGGGCTTCCACTTCGGATATTTTCGGAGTGTCTTTGTCAATCCTCCCTGGTGGTGTATCTTTCCGGGGACCACATCTTTTAATTTGATTCATTCTTCCCAGTCCTTACCTTCCCCAGGCCCTCCCAGCCTTAGATTTATTCATAAATATCTTTAACATAATCCCCACATTCCTAATTGTACTGCCAAAGTGTCTCATTTTTTACATTCTATAAATTCCTGGTATTGTAATTCTCCCTCTGTGTCAGCCAGTGTTATTACTTCTCCATGTGTTTTTCCATCAGCGTTAACTCCTCTTCATCACCGTACCAAGAAGGTCTCCAGACTCTTCACTATTAACTTTGTTTCATAAACATGAATAATTTACAACACCATAAGTTTAGTATTAGACTTGATTACCATACCTAACACTCACCAATGAACCTTCACACAGCTTCAGCTTTACAATACCTACACCTGTCTCACTTAAATGTATAAAGTGACATAGGTCGTCGTAAAGTACCATACATCATTATATATACTGTAATAGTCTGCCAGTCAAGTGTGGCATCCTCTCCTTGACAAAGATACAGACACCACGTAAGATGTCCATCGCTGAACAACAATATTGCTGCCAGGAATGAAAAGTCACCCACATAAAGACACACTCCAGAATCTCGACCTGTAGTCATTCATCATCCAGAAAATGAGATATAGTTTCATCATCACCTTCAAGACCATCAGACGTGCCGGTGTTAAGGCTGTGTCACACGGGCTCACACGACGGGAGTACTAATGCCGCTGGAACCACATTGGAGCAACCAGAACCAAACTAAACCAGTAACAAGATGGATGGATGCCTTGGAAAACATTGACGGTAAAATGTTAGATCTTACAACTCTTGCTTTGTGTTGTGTTAAGTATAAACGAGAGAAGAAATATATGCAGACGTGTTCCTGACTAGCAAGGAGTGCAGAAGCAGATTATACTAATAGAAATATCCCCGGTTAACACTAGTTTTGTTCTATTTTAAGAATATATTTCCTTCCTGTATATATATAATTTAAATTTTCATGCGATTGTTTTGTATTTTCATTGTGGAACTATAAAATTAAATGATAGTGAGCGAACATGGGCGTCTGCCTACACGGTACAAGTGTCCGTGTGACGCCACCTTCAGCAGCGTAGGAGAGCCATCTGAGCCGGTACTCCATGAGGCCAGCTGTTATCGCCTCTAATAAGAATCTGTTATTAAGAATTAACACCACACAAAGCCAGTGGTCTCAAATGTACAGTCGTTTACATCGAGATATGCAAGACTAAACAAGAAGCTGCTCGTGTTAATCGACTTTTAGCGATACATGTTGAGGTAGAGGTCATTCCCTCACCACAGGTTATTGTAGGACTATAACAAAACCTGTAAGGGACTGGTTTAACCCCCCCCCCCCCTCCCAGGTGTATGATAATTGACTTCACCAGAATTAGCTCATCTAACTATGTCCGACGTTAATGGAATGATAGCTATAATTAGTTGGGCCTCAATGACGTCAGCCAGCACGACGTGGCCGACCATAACAGAACGCACTGTAATACGATAACTTCAGTCTCCCAATACGACAGCTTTAACCCAGCACCACGATGTTCAGGCTTCGGGTACAACAACTTTATCCCTTTAACACAGCACCGTCATCCTAAAGCATAACAACTCTACCCATTAAATACAATAACTAAAGGTATTAGGCATAAACATTACCCATTAAGCACCATAACTCTTCCTTAAGCCCCGGGAGAGCACAGCAGAGCTCAACGTCCTTATGAAGTAAATAACATAATCTAGGAACGTCACTAATTACTGTAGCTATTATGACTCAGCTAAATATAGATCATTAATACGGTAATTATGCGAATAATTTGTGTCCGTTCAGGTCATCAAAGAGACTCCCAGTGAATGATAACTTGATAGTATAATAATAACGTGTAATTTATGATTCGTTATTTATTGGTTTATTCAGTATTGAAAAATTGGTTATCCACACTAGTGCAGTACAAAGTCCATGTATCATGTCGTCAAATAACTCCACCTTAAACTGAATGTTATTTAGCCAATGCTTACATTTAAGAGGCAATTAAAATCAGTATTTCTAATTTTGTAAGTCACCATAAGAATTCAAACTTTTCCACATTAACTGAGAAACACAATCAGATATACTGTATATGCTAGCAGGAGCGGTGTGTGTCACAAATTTGGGAAGATATGAAAATCAATTCGAAATTATGAAGACAAAAACAACACGATAAAAAATGTCTCGAATAAAAATTATTGAATTAGATATAATTTATCGTGAAACCAGAACCTTATATAAAACAGTACGGTAGGTGAACAACACAAGCAAGAAGGATTCTCTACTTACTGTGAACGCCATCGTCGACACACAACTTATAATAATAAATCGGCGCGAGTTGTGGTCCCTAAAAATGTTAAGAGAACATACTGAACATTAACGTGACAGCGCTTGCGGCGCCTTAGCTATTAATGGACTGTGAGGTGAAATATAGTGTGTAAATTACTTCTTGTACCAAATACGTCCTGTTTACTGAGAGTACAACAGCTTCCCTTCTACAATATAACGTAGGATAAATAAAATTAATACAAATGCTTGTCTAATCATCTTTAATGTTATTTTAATAGTACTGTATTATCAATATATATATATATATATATATATATATATATATATATATATATATATATATATATATATATATTATACTGTATAAAAGCGAAAATTACACTATGTTTTCCGGCTGTCTGTCTGGGGCTCTTCCAGTGTCATAAATAAAGTATAAGAAACTGATTGGACTCGGTCTTTCGCAACAAAAAGAAAAATATTCAGCTCTCAATGGTTACTGAATAATTTATATGAGGAAATGGGTGTCATCTTTAAGTTTGTCTCCCGTGGGCCTATATTTCTACCTATAGAAAATGGGAAGTACAGAGGATGAGTGTTTAAGGGAGGGACTATAAGATTGTACTTAACTCTCATCAAGTGAATCGAACGGTGAAGCCCCTTCAGGCCTCTATCCTATTACAACTTGTCTCCGCGTATCTGAGTTGGAATTGAACTCCCTAGTTGAAAGGGATTCTCTCTGCTTTAATTTCCATGGAATATCAAACTGCTGCAAGTGACTTTTGAGAGAGAATAATCAATCAGGGATATATTCAACAATCTCACGACAGTACTCCAAGCTAAGTAAAATTACTCTTTATAATCTATGTAAGGCTTTCCTTCACCAACAAATTAGTGAGACAATTATAATTCAATATTTTCATGCCTGCCACATCACTTGAAAAATGTAAACAATTTTACTCGGGTAATTGACGTCAATCAGGCTCTTCATCCCTTATCGAAACACTTCATATCTACCGTAAATGATCTCTGGTTGACAGGCACCTATAACTAACTTACGTTACACAAGTATATATTCGGTAATTATTGACGACTGACCCACCGCAGATTTTTCATAGAAAACGATTATAAAATCGCAGCAATTTCACTGTTTTATTGGGGACACTGCCTTAATTTGTGCAAAAGTGTTAAAAAGTGGTTATTTCTAAATTAAACCTAACCTAACCTTAAGTGACAAGAAAAACAAACGGCAGAAGCATTGTTAAAAAACTTCACCAACCTAACTAACTTCCTGGTCAAGGACCCCGGTATATTAAACAGAAAGAACTTGCTATGAGATGGTGTAATTTTACGATTTGTTTGTGATGGGGGGAGGAGGCGCCATCCCGAACGGTTCATAAGCATACACTGAGCACCCAGCCCCCGGCGGTGGAGTGTTTTGAAATACTGTAAGTCAATTTGGCTGGCTGTTTACATCCTGGGATGAGACGTCACTGTCGCATTCCCGCGGAGAACACATAGTGCGCACCTCGGCGGCTTATTATCTACCAAACGAACCAACTGCACAAGAAATGATTATCATATTAAAACTCACTGATGAAAATATAGTAAGAAAAATAAACATCAAAACACCCTTGACAGTAACTACCACCAACGAGTTTCAAGTACCTGTAATTAACAACACGATATTATGTTGCCCTACACAGCCTAACCACAAGTTGCAGGTACGAAGCCACGACACCCTGTGAGTACCTTGACCACATCAGTGAAGTTATATACATAGGTTCATCATATAGGCTTTTACCATACAATAATGTCCAAACAATGTGGGTTTATAATAACACTGGTTGTTTGAGTACTTCGTTTATTCTTTATCTTTCGTATTTTCGCTTATTTACTATTGTTCTCGATATTCTTTTCAATGGGATATGCATCTCCACCCAAGAAGGAACCTTAGGGTTTTTTTATATAATTAACTTCATATCCGTTATTAAGCTCAAAATAACATTACAAGCGACATAATCAACAACGTTAATACTGTATTAGGTGTTATACCAATATCAATTTAAAATTCAATATTAATACCAAGATTAACCTAACATCTGGGATAGACTGTGTTAACATCCGGTCTTAATTGTTTTAATTTAGCATCCGGAATTAACACTATAATAACTTGATACCTGATAGAAACATGTTAACATTACGTACTAAAACCATGGTGGCTTAAAACCATTGGATTAATCTAAATTTAAAGGCAAATGAATTAAACTTAAATCCAGGTATTATGGTCATTATAAGTTAAACTACATTTAACACAAAGTTAACACCTAATTCGTAAACCTGACTTACGTTGTTAATTTTCATCAGTTTTATAATACACATACAAATCACGACACCCACAACCTGGGATAAAGAAACGTAGATCGGTAAATATTCGATATATAGCTGAGGCGAGGTTATATTATATATAAAAAAAATCGAAAATGAAAATTTGCCCAAGATAAATTTTGGATTGTACACCAGACAAACCTATTACCATATGACAAGCATCTAATTACACCAGAAAACCTAACCTAACCGTTTTAATGAAAAATGGCGTCATACCTGTTATTACTACTGTAGTGGAAGATACACCCTTGATTTGCAGCAGGAAATGGTACAATATAGTATTCTGGTCCCTTAACTTAGCAATTCTGAACGTAGAACCACAACTCTTGATACCATTCGTTCTATACTCCGTGTATGAACACCATTTACTGGATTTACTAAGTTCAAAATTTTTCACTATAGTTTATTTTAGACTATTGAGTGTAGCCCACATTGTTCAGGGTATTATCGGCGTTCAAACAGTCAGTACGGATTGTGCCACCCGGAGGCACAAAAGATCGTCCACGGCCCAGGTGAACTTTCGCGTTAATCGCCTCATTCCTCCATACACCATTCACAACACGTTAACTACGGTACTTTGATTTGTCAAATTTTGCTTCGTCGATTTCAACAACAACAGGACCACAAATAAGTTTTGGGTAATGAAACCAATGTTCGCAAACCACCACAAAGCGACTGCCAGTTCACAACAGCCTCTGACGCCCTGACCTCGACACTATGTTCTGCATAAGAACTGGGAGAAATGTTTCCACACGAAACAATTACAACAGGGCAAGTTTTGACTAAATGATACGTTGCTCTTACCTAGCCAAGTGTTTTCAAATAAACTAACTCGATAAGCCCACCTTACAACCCGCCTCACTTTCTTGTCTGTGGTCTGGCTGTTACGGTACAGCAAATATCTATATTTTCTATAATTTAAAAGGTTTTGCACACTGAGAACACAATCTTGATTTGAGAAGAATTCCTTACTCCTGAGATATCTTTTTAGTTTCCCCGTCGTTACGGTTTACTTGTTGAATAACGTATAAATATGAGAAGTTACACAATTGAGAACTGTAGTCGACCAGTTAAAATTGAAAATGGCGGCGATGCGCGAACCTCTGGCTTGCGCACCTTCAACTCTAACGTTGTCCAACGCTGCGCAGATAAATGCTGGAACCGTGACGTCACAGATTTTCACTTGCTTTTAAATAATACCGCAAGTGGCTTATAGATCCGTTTATATATATTTGCACAAAGATCGAAATATATTCATGGTTTTTTTTTAAGGAATTATTTTATAATAACCAAATATTGAAACCCCATCGCATGCATAAATCGAACAGTAATAACCAAAGTAATAATAAACTGAAATCTGTCAAGGGAAGGTTTTCCGGCCTCCTGGACCTACAGTAGATTATTCAGGATTCCTCCATATATATTTGTAGTTATTATGTACCTATAAATAAATATATGACAATATATCCAGCCCATTAAAAGTTATTGACCGGAACCCACTAATTTCGAGAAAAAGTGTAGGTGAAGAGGCGAGACGTCATGAAAATTAAATTACTTACATTTTAGCCAAATGTGATTTGATTTTGTTCAGGTACTCAGCAGAAATTCGATTAAAACTATCAGGTCGTAGAGGAGAGTGAACCTATAGTCATATCCTTGACACAAGTAAATACATCATCCTGAAAGTGGAATTTGACCAAGGCGTGCATACATATCAAATATGACTAGAATTCGCTTACATAACCAAGACACCAATAAGATCCACGTAAACCACAATAACAAGAAGACAGGGAAAGCAGCAGTGATATGTGTACTACTTGTAGGTAGAAGGTTCATGCCTTACACGATGACAGTCCAAGCCTTTTTATTATGCCTGAACCACAGCGGCAGTTTAGTTGTAACAAACACATCGATCTTCCTACTGTGAGAGTTCAATATTTCTCCTAAATTAGCAATTAATTTTGTAATATATTCCTTTTCTTATGTATCTAATATCATGACCATAATTCGTCCATGGATAATAAACCAGTCTTCCTTCACTTCACTATACACTAGAATATATTCGTATATTATGCTGACATAGGTCGTGCCCACTGACGACAATGAGGAACACAATCTGAATCTCTCCACTTGTTTCATTTAAAAATAAGAATATAATCTTCTTAATCGTCTTTTTTGCTTCCTCCCGTGTCGACAGCTCTTTGACGTCTCACTAGAGAATTTCCACTGTGATTTTAACTGTGATGTCAAACCTGGTGGCTGACACAGGAGACGTCAATTACCTTACTAACGGAATAATGATAGTTTCTGTGCCTCGTGTCTTGACATTTCTGTGAGGACACAATTATAGCTGTGACGTTAAACTTTATACTCGACATAAAACGTTCCAGAGGATAATAGTTATCACGTCTTGAAAGGTGCCAGAGCGTTGACGTCACTGAGTTACTACATGGGATATTTAAGTCTTTTCTTTGTAAACTTTTTCCTGTATCCGTCGGCCTTCATCTTGCACACTTTATCCTACACGACATACATCCTTTACCCTGTACACCCTCACATAGACGTGTACAAGCATTGCCATCCCTCACTACTGTCTCCCTAACACTAACAATAACAATAACACTTTTCCGTCAACTTGCCCAGTTTCCGTCGTTTTTTTCCACGAATTGTCAATTTTTCTGTCCCTCGCTCAAACGAGACGTATCGTTTCCGCCTGACTGACTTGGCGCCAATTTCTGTGGTCAAGTTACTTTAAGATCTGTATACTGGACAATGAGAATATTTATATAAATATATAAAATAAATATCGAACCACGTAAAATAACTACATTTAATAATAAAAGTATTCAGTATCGCATTTTTAGTAAATTGCTTAAGTGTAAATTTTTTATGTTGATATTGGTAAATACATCTGATGTTTGTTTACATTGAGCCAAGTGTTCAACTTTTTCACAACAATCTATCTATTCCTGTGTGGACACGCCTGTTCGAAGAATGCATGATAGACAATATTAGATCTCATCATTGCCTGTGGAACCCAAGGAAAGATAGATACAGTAAAAAAAAAAAATTAAGAGGTTGTGACAGGGAGCGTTCAGATTTGTAATTTTTTTTTAAATTCTTGCAATAAAACGACGGAAAAAATGCTAGAGTGAATACACTTTTTTGTCTGATGAAACAAAAAACAAAACCAACTCGGCTGAAACAGCGTCGAAAAGAATGAAGGTAGAAATCATTGTCCAGGCAATGATTGGCAGAAGAAAGTGTGTGTGTGTGTGTGTGTGTGTGTGTCATCCTATTTCAATAAATTACTAAACTATCGAAATTTCCACAAACCTCTATTTCTGTAACATTTTTTTTCCTTCGGGTACTGGAGAGAGTAAGGCATGGAAGGCGGTGCGGTGTGTTGGTGTACCTTTTGGTGTTCAGTTGGTACTAAGGCTTCACTTACCCAGGGTGCTGAGTGAGGCACGCTCCCTCCTCTCTATTATCGTTATTTTTCAAAGGATTCTTTTAACTCTTTAATTAGTGTAACATATGTCGTGACTCTGTGGGAGGTATATTGTGATTGTTTAATCTTCTGATATTCTAATGATTGTGACAAGTGACGTGGTATTCTCATGACGTAGATGATTGTGACAAGTGACGTGGTATTCTCATGACGTAGATGATTGTGACAAGTGACGTGGTATTCTCGTGACGTAGATGATTGTGACAAGTGACGTGGTATTCTCGTGACGTAGATGATTGTGACAAGTGACGTGGTATTCTCGTGACGTAGATGATTGTGACATGTGACGTGGTACTCTCGTGACGTAGATGATTGCTATAACTGTAGTTTTCTTGTGACTTTCTAATCATCTAAATTTGTCCCACTATATTCTCATGGTTTTAATAAGTCCTCTAATAGTTTTATGACTGTTAGATGAGCATTAAATATCCAGGAGATATTTAGGATTTTCTTTTGTATTTAATTGTTGTCAGGAATCATCGAATATTCTCGTGATTTCGTCCTCGATATTCACATTTTCTCTCTAATACTTTCACAACTCTGAGAACATATTTGGTTATTACAAAATACTATAAAATAAAATTAAATATTCACAACAGGGGATAAAACGTCATAATAATGAAAATATAATCCACATCCTCCTCCGGTACCCTGCCACTCAGTATACATGATAGCAGCTAAGTCGTTTTCCCGGGAAGTGTATAAAAATTATTTCCCGGTAAAATGTCTTATGGATCAGCTAAAACAACAGAGTTGACTATTTTTTGTTTTTCATATGTTGTAAATAAATATATATTATTTATAAAACACCTGTAAAACACCTGTGATCTATTCTGGTCAGTTTAAAACCAATCCATTAGCAGTAGTTGACCATCACATAACTTGCCTTCCCATGGGCAGTATTGGGAGGGGGGGGGTCAAGGTGTGAGGGGCAGCAGTAATCCTCTGAACAAAGCCTTACTTAATTAACACGACGAGATATTAGCAAATAGTCATACAAAATAATAATCATCAAATATTAGGGGAAATATTGATACTGTAGCAGTGGCTCTACATTATGCACCTTCAAAGACAGACATTTAGTGATGTATATCTTGTGTTGTGGTAACATTAAGTGCACATAATACACAGCCTGTATACAGTCACCAAGTTAAAGAGAGTCTTAGTAAATTTAGTGCATAGGTGAAGTGTGTAATGATGGAATGGTGAATGATTATATGCTGTGCTATCTATCTATCTATCTATCTATCTAGCTATCTATCTATCTATATATCTATCTATCTAGACCTAATTTCCATAGCTTCAACCTTAAAACTGCACAAGAAAATATACAATATGTTTCATTCATATACATTTATAATTTTCAACAAAAACAAAGATGAAACTATTTAAATTTACAGTATGTATAGATTTAGACATTATAGATGTTCAAAATAATACAACACAAAAATATAAATGCCTTTACATTCTGGTGTGAATATTATATACACTTAAAATATCCCAGCACAAACAAATGACTGTCGACTTTTGTGGGATCTAAACATTCGACGCCCAGAAGAGAGAGAATCGACAAGTCAATATTCCCCTTTGTGTTTGGCACTTATAAAAACAAATGCCTGCCACCCTAGTTCAATTGTTTACATGGGGCGAGGAAGGTTCCGACTCAGCCTCTGACGCCACGAAGTGTAACACCGACTATTTCTACCTCCACAGTGTGATGTTTTCTGGCTTTTTCCTCAACACACTGTACATGTGACTGTTCTTAGCTTCGCATAGTGTTGTTTTAACTGCTTCTACCGCCACGGAGTATAATTATGACTGTTTATATCTTCACATTGTGTAGTTTTCATTTTCTTCACACAATGTAGTGTTGGGTGTGTTCTTGTCATTCTATACAATTCATAGTCTGATGGCGCCGTGAACCTCCCATTGGGAACTGCCCGTGCCATTTATGTGGATGTCAGTAGCATTTTACCCAATCCAGCTGGTATGAAACACGAGGTACCATATATACTTCATTTTTAGTCCATATAACACGCGGACTTCGAACATATAATCAACGACCTAAAAATGGACTAAAAATGAAGTATATATGGTACCTCGTGTTTCATACCAGCTGCATTGGGTAAAATGCTACTGACATCCACATAAATGGCACGGGCAGTTCCCAATGGGAGGTTTACGGCGCCATCAGCTCGATGAACAGGCTTTGTGTGAAATATAACATAGTCTAGAACTGCTTTTTATGTCTCTGTGGCATGGTCGGTAGCGTTTCCTGGTCCCACGCAGTAGGTCGAGGGTTCGAGTTCTGGCTGGTGAGGTCGTTGATTATATGTTCAAAGTCAGCGTGTTATATGGACAAAAAATGATGTATATATATATATATATATATATATATATATATATATATATATACATGGGGTCATGTTTTCTTGGTTATTCCTGGTATAAAGATTTTTTTTGCTAAGAGTTTGTCCCCAGATGTTCCTCGGCTGAACAACGAATAAATTACTATACAGTATACAGACATTCCACTATGTTTTAGAATATCTTACATGTACACATAACCATTCTCCACGGTCGATGTCAAGTTTACCCTTTACTGAAATATAATCACGTTATCACAGACGAACACCTTGTAGATCTACCGCCCGTGACAGTGTGCAGATCATCGCCCCCGTGACTGTTGTGACTCTGTTGAATACTACAAGTCATGGATATGTTTTTGCCCAGAGGAGATTATAATTTATTTTTTCATTATGAGGTCTCGCAAGTAGGGTTTAAGTGTGTGTCTGCCTCGTGTATTCTCTGTTACGTGCTGGTGTAAGTCTATAAGACGTTATCTCTCAATGTCTTGAGAAATTGGAGTTCTTCAAGTGACCTGTGTTGCAGCCCTCAACACTGAGTTCTGCTTTGGCTTCACTTACGTAAAACTTGTTAGATTTGGTAATGTCTCTGTTTATAGAAGAGCTATTAACCTTGAGTATTCCTGTTGGGTAAGATATTAACGTTTGTACAGAAACAATTCCGTTCTTCTATCATACATCATCCTCTTGCGTTTGCTGACTGGCTACATTACCTTAACTTAATAAACTTGGAACTTGACCATCTAACATATTTACGACATCATCTTTATAAGTTTTCCCTCACCCCTTTGATTCCCTAGACTCACCAGGCTCAAATTCTTCTTAGCTCAGCATATTTGGGGATCGTCTACTATCGCCTCTCAATCGTTTAATTCTCTCATTCATATTCTTCACCTCAGTGTCATATCCGCCGTCAATAACAGTGATGTCACCATAATTTCCTCCACAATCATCTCGGAACTCCTTATCGGATGTAATCTCTCCAAGGTTTCATAATTCATGGTCGTGTTTCTTGGTTCTGACAAGAGTGTTCAGATTTATTTTTTATGTTTCTGCTCCTCTTCATCAATCGTCTTTGTGATCTCTTCTCCACTATTCTTCAGAACATCTCCTCGTTTACCATGTTTCTGTCATCACCTGTGTCTTGTTTTTTATTCTTTCTTAATGTTTTCCATTACGATAAACATAACTTTTTTCAGCTTTTTACTCATGCACATTGGTGTTGTCCCCCTCTATGCAACAACTAATTTAGATTCATAGGCTTCGATTATATGATGAGGTTCACTCAAAGTCAGACAGCTTTCCCTTCATAAATGTCAACTCTGCACGCCCGTCTGTCAGTCAGTCCATCATCTACTGTGTTAATGGAAGTGTTGATGGTCTGTAAATTTCCTTTTTCTCAATAACTTCTCAGTTCTGTTTTATGTGTTCAGCTTCCACCGACTGAACAAGACACTAGAGGTTGTTGACCTCCTACTGCCACTTCTGCTGTACCAAGGAAGTTGGTTCATGGCATCAGATTTTATTTCCTGATAGTCTCTCCCGTAAACCTTGGCACTTGGCACGAGACCAGGAGCCACATATCCCGCCTTCCAGAAGCTGGCCATCGTGATTCATGGCCTCACGACTCGTCTTATACATTTCTTCACTTTCTTGTTTTGTAAGTTAACTTTTCTTCTATTCCCGATATCTGCTCCAGACCTGACCTGTCACCTCTGCCATCAAGAATTATGGCTCCAGTTTGAAGTTTCATTTAGAAATAATATGGTATTCTATTTTAATTTACATATTTGGTGAGGGTCTCTGCTTCCTCTTAAAGATTTCTTGACAAGTGAGAGAATCTCTATATACTGTGGGGGGAGGAAGAGGTAGGGTGGGGGGGTGTTTCACTGTATTACTTTATTTGTTTACGTCGCCTGGTGGTATAGTCTGTAGGCTGCTCCAGACTCCTTCAACCATTGTCGTACATTATCATAATTTTCTCTCGGTATTGAACAATAGAATGAATAATCAGCTTGTTTATATTTTTTTATTGTATTCCACAAATAACAGAGCCGTGTGGGTTTTGCTGTGACTCTTTCTTTTATGTTTCGTCTTAAAATTAATAAACACTCGTAAGTCGTTCAACTCGGAGACAATCAATCCAAAGCTTGACAGACCTGCAGCTTGGATCAGTATAACCAGATATCCCTTCTCGACCTACTTTATTATTATTATTATTATTATTATTATTATTATTATTATTATTATTATTATTATTATTATTATATTATTATCATTGAAGATTTTTTGGGGGTCACAGATCAAGTACCTCGGGCGTGACTGAATGAGGTAAGCAGCATCACCACCTGAACTATTACTGTACTAACAGCCTCCACTGTACTCCAACTCTCACCGCCTGATAAGTGAGCACCTTATTACCACTAGACTGCAGGTTATGCCACAAACATTATTGGCTCTGCTCACCACTACTGTATATGAACACTCGCAGGTATTCACCACAATACAAGATCATAATATTCATGCTGTTTTTTTTTTCACTTGGAGGAAAACTTAGTGTTGGTCTGAGCCTGTTTAAGTCACACACACACACACACACACACACACACACACTTGGTAATTATATTTTACATACAAGTGAACATTTTAACTACTTTTGTATTATTAAATTCCCCCAGGTTTACTTTTCTGCAGCATTAACACCTTTGTTTTAAATTCTTCCTCTGACTTACGACAACCAATTTACTGTTATAACACATTATATAAAGTCGTTTTCAGATGAACCTGTACTAGAAAACACGGAACTTGTCATAACATGTCCACAAGACTGTGAGTTCAGTTCATATTTCCATCATTCAGGCAGATGTACTGTATGTCTCTACTGACGAGTGTTTTATGTGTGTGCAGTTCTGTAACAACACGACGACACTCCCTGTGGTTCTGTCATTAGTGTTGCGTCACGTAAATTACAAAAATTACATATTTATTACAGAGTACAGTAATATATTTACATGGAATAACGGTGAAAAAATATAGCATCAGGACAGAAATTATATTAACGGGATGTTTACATAAATATCACACTTTCCATGTAAATTGTAATGACAGTGTTAGTCGTAAAGGAACGCATGCCACCCACCCACAAGCCTGAATGTAAACAATGAATTAACCTTTGTCATTTTATTTAATGCTGCAGCGAGGTCAGCCGCCCACCTCCCTCATCTTCCTTCTGCCACACAAACAACCACAGTCTTTAAGGTCTTTCTATCGGAAAACCAAAACCTTTCATAGATTATCAAAGAAGAGAAAATTCTCCAACCATTCAGCATTCTAATCTCAAGGACAATCACATCTGATCAACATTATTGCCCCTGGAAATTTACCCTATAGCTTTTCGTATACCAGAGGACAGAAGAAAAGCCTTACAAAGGTACACCATCACAAAACACATTTCATTAAGCCTCCAATAGATATTTTCCACAACTGACTCCTGACATCTTAACCTTCAGTCACGAAATCGGTAAAATATTTCCGTTTTTTATCATAGTTCGCCATTACCTTCAGATCTTACTGCCGTCGAGAAGGTTAGAGGAGGAGAATGAAAAACATACTGGAGTCAAGCGAACCTAACCTAACCTAACCTAACCTAACCTAACCTAACCCAACCTAACCTAACCTAACCTAACCTAACCTAACCTAACCTAACCATCCCTAAAAGACCTCTAAAACCAGCAAGCCTTCATGTCGGTAAGATGCAGAGTATAAATGCATCTGACCTCAGCTGTTATATTGACAGAGAATTGACAAAGTAATAACCACTGCTCTCTAAGATAACCTAAACAGAAGAATATAAATGAGTACAGTAAAACCTCTATTTAACGAACTATGTGGAGAGGGAAGTCCGTTATATCAAGAGTCCGTTAGATGTGAAACCTCCATCCATTGAACTATATAGAGATTAAAGTCCATTATATCGAGGATCCATTACATGTGAAACCTCCATTTAACGCACATTATAGAGATGACAGTCCGTTATATCGAGGATCCGTTAGATGTGAGACCTCCATTTTACCGGATTATTACTAGAGAGAGGTTCATTCTGCTGAAATTTAATAAATAAACAAAACGACAACCTCTTAGAAAACCAATTTAAAACAATGACTAAAAAAACTCACAATAAATAATACAGTAATGGAATATTAAAATAAACTAAAAAAATAAAGATCTAAATAAAAAAAATCCTTTAATCTCTGGAAAAAAAGTAAATAATAGTTATATAAGATAAAAAATACTATAGTAAACTGTGCTGTCTGAGAAACCATAAATAAATCTTTAAGAAAGACTTAAATAAACTCAAAACACATTAATTACTAACCTATAACTAAGATAAACACAAATATAACTCTAAGTGAATAAAATTATAAACCTGTGGTCTCTCAAAACAAAAGTAAACAAAGGAATTACTAAAACAAACAAAAGATTAAATAAAGTAAAGGAGTAACAGGTGGTTTCTCTTCCGGGTGGCTGAGTAGGATTTTGTTTTTTTCCCATCAGCAAAAAACAAAGAAAAGTTCACAGTGGACGCCAGCAACAGCAGTAACGGGGAGAGAGAACTATCAACGGCATAACAGTGTGTAACAACGGTGGCAACAGTAACCAACAACAGTGATGAAAGGTGAGCAACAAACAGTATAACAGTGAACAACAATGGTGACAACAGAACCACAAACAACTATAACAACAACAACAACAACAACATCACCAGAAACCCTAAGATCAAGACAGTAACCAACTAGATGTATCTTTCATCACTCGTCTACACTTTGGGAGGAGTAATACTATATGAAACAGTTTATAATTTTTTCCTTCACTCAAAATATATTTTTCTCTGTTTTAATTTGATATGAAAATTTAATTAAAAAAAAGTTCAGCATATGGCCACTGATTATTTTTTTTATGAAACTACTTCAATAGAAATCCAAAGCCGACGATAAAATACCATTCCATGTTTTAACTCTGTAAATCAAAGGAATTTTTACCTATATCGTAAATGTTATTTCTGATTTTTCTCTTTCGTTGTAGTTTTCAGGATTTTAATTTTATTTTGTATTTTATCCGGAAACCCAATACAGTTTCGGTGATTTGGTGAAAGTCCATATCCATATTTGTGTTATTTTTATATTTTAATACATCTTTATTTTTCTATTATCTGCACTAAAGATTGCTGTTTTCTATTCGTTCCGGTGTACACGTCTTGTTCCTGCAGTTTCAGCGCCACCGTCATGTGATGTGACTGTCCTCCAGGAGACTACACAGTACAGTACGTCACTCACCCACCAGTAGTGATAACTGACCTGCTCAAGGACCATGGACAGGCGACGGTGTAACTTTACCTAAACAACAGGGTGGGACTGGCAGTAAGGGAGACTAAGACCTGCCCTAGCTTAAAGAAGGTTTCATTACAGTACTTTATATACATAGATGAACAAGCAAGAGGTAACTTGACAAATAGACAGAGAGAGAACGATGGACTCAGGCACTCATTGAACCCTAGAAACTGTAGTGAAACCAGAGTACAGTAAAACCTCTATTTAACGGTATATGGAGAGGAAAGTCCGTTATGTCGAGCGTTCGTTACATATGAACTATATAGAAATGATAATGCGTTATATCGAGGATCTGTTAAATATAATGTACCCCATCTAACGGATTATATGGAGATAGAAGTCCGTTATATGGAGGTTTTTACTGTACTAATAATCCCGGTTGGAGCGTGACTTTATGACCCTTCCCCCCAGTACACTTGCCCTATGACCTCCTCCTACAGGTCCCCAGCCGTTACCAACACCTCTTCCCTCCCTGACCATGTGTCCCCCCTCCTAGTGACAGGCCTGGCACTTGACATTATTAGGGATCTACCACAGATGAATTGTACCGGGAATTTTCCCCCACACAATCATTACCCTGTCACTTTATGTAACTTGCTGACAAAACCCATGGCCCTTCAAGCTTTTACGCCCTTAATGCATGAGTCATGAAGGCAAGCATGAACTGCGCATGCTTCCCAGTTGGGCGCTGTAAACGCTTTTGCGCTTCACCTTGCATAGGATGTAAGAGGGTGCCCAATAAACTAGCCCCCTCGCGGGACAAAATTTAATAAAAAAAATTGTAAACCCTCATAGTGATCGTATCCCTGGTCAAGACAGAGGTCAAGTGAACATGGGCGGAACACTTTTAAATAAATCGAAACTTTAAGAACACGAAGGAAAATTTGATAGAATAAAACGCGATATTATGGGTGGAATTGTATACCTGCACTGACTGTGTTCATTGTATACCTGCACTGCCTATGTTCATTGTATACCTGCACTGACTGTGTTCATTGTATACCTGCACTGACTGTGTTCATTGTATACCTGCACTGACTGTGTTTATTGTATACCTGCACTGACTGTGTTTATTGTATACCTACACTGACTGTGTTTATTGTATACCTGCACTGACTGTGTTCATTGTATACCTGCACTGACTGTGTTTATTGTATACCTGCCCTGACTGTGTTTATTGTATACCTGCACTGACTGTGTTTATTGTATACCTGCCTGACTGTGTTATTGTATACCTGCACTGACTGTGCTTATTGTATACCTGCCCTGACTGTGTGTTATTGTATACCGCATTGACTGTGTTTATTGTATACCTGCACTGACTGTGTTCATTGTATACCTGCACTGACTGTGTTTATTGTATACCTGCACTGGTCAGTTTATTGTATACCTGCCCTGACTGTGTTTATTGTATACCTGCACTGACTGTGTTTATTGTATACCTGCACTGACTGTGTTTATTGTATACCTGCCCTGACTGTGTTTATTGTATACCTGCACTGACTGTGTTTATTGTATACCTGCACTGACTGTGTTCATTGTATACCTGCACTGACTGTGTTCATTGTATACCTGCACTGACTGTGTTTATTGTATACCTACACTGCCTGTGTTTATTGTAACCTACTGACTGTGTTATTGTATACCTGCCCTGACTGTGTTTATTGTATACCTGCACTGACTGTGTTATTGTATACCTACACCGACTGTGTTTATTGTATACCTGCACTGACTGTGTTTTATTGTATACCTGCACTGATCAGCTTTATTGTATACCTGCACTGACTGTGTTTATTGTATACCTGCCCTGACTGTGTTTATTGTATACCTGCACTGACTGTGTTTATTGTATACCTGCACTGACTGTGTTTATTGTATACCTGCCCTGACTGTGTTATTGTATACCTGCACTGACTGTGTTATTGTATACCCGCACTGACTGTGTTATTGTATACCCGCCTGACTGTGCTTTATTGTATACCTGCCCTGACTGTGTTTATTGTATACCTGCACTGACTGTTTATTGTATACCTACACTGACTGTGTTTTGTATACCTGCACTGACTGTGTTTATTGATCCGCACTGACTTGCTTTTATTGTATACCCACTGACTGTGTTCATTGTATACCTGCACTGACTGTGTTTATTGTATACCTGCACTGACTGTGTTCATTGTATACCTGCACTGACTGTGTGTTTATTGTATACCTACACCTGACTGTGTTTATTGTATACCTGCCTGACTGTGTTTATTGTATACCTGCCCTGACTGTGTTTATTGTATACCTGCCCTGACTGTGTTTATTGTATACCCGTTCTGACTGTGTTTATTGTATACCTGCACTGACTGTGTTTATTGTATACCTGCACTGACTGTGTTTATTGTATACCCGACTGACTGTGTTTGTATACCTGCACTGACTGTTCATTGTATACCTGCACTGACTGTGCTATTGTATACCTGCACTGCCTGTGTTTATTGTATACCTGCACTGCCTATGTTCATTGTATACCTGCACACTGTGTTTATTGCATACCTAACTGACTGTGTTTATTGTATACCTGCACTGACTGTGTTTATTGTATACCTGCACTGACTGTTGTTCATTGTATACCTGCACTGACTGTGTTTATTGTATACCTGCACTGCCTATGTTCATTGTATACCGACTGACTGTGTTTTATTGTATACCTGCACTGACTGTGTTTATTGTATACCTGCACTGACTGTGTTTATTGTATACCTGCCCTGACTGTGTTTATTGTATACCTGCCACTGACTGTGTTTATTGTATACCTGCACTGACTGTGTTTATTGTATACCTGCACTGACTGTGTTTATTGTATACCTGCCCTGACTGTGGCTTGTATACCTGCACTGACTGTGTTTATTGTATACCTGCACTGACTGTGTTTATTGTATACCTGCACTGACTGTGTTTATTGTATACCTGCACTGACTGTGTTTATTGTATACCCACTGACTGTGTTTATTGTATACCTGCACTGACTGTGTTCATTGTATACCTGCACTGACTGTGTTTATTGTATACCCACTGACTGTTTTATTGTATACCTGCACTGACTGTGTTACCCTGTGTTATTGTATACCGCACTGACTGTGTTTATTGTATACCTGCCCTGACTGTGTTTATTGTATACCCACCTGACTGTGTTTATTGTATACCTGCACTGACTGTGTTCATTGTATACCTGCACTGACTGTGTTTATTGTACACCTGCACTGACTGTGTTTATTGTATACCTGCCCTGACTGTGTTCATTGTATACCTGCACTGACTGTGTTCATTGTATACCCGCACTGACTGTGTTTATTGTATACCTGCCCTGACTGTGTTTATTGTATACCTGCACTGACTGTGTTTATTGTATAACCTGCCCTGACTGTGTTCATTGTATACCTGCACTGACTGTGTTTATTGTATACCTGCACTGACTGTGTTTATTGTATACCTGCACTGACTGTGTTTATTGTATACCTGCACTGTCTATGTTCATTGTATACCTACACTGTCTATGTTCATTGTATACCTACACTGTCTATGTTCATTGTATGCCTGCACTGACTGTGTTCATTGTATACCTGCACTGTCTATGTTTATTGTATACCTGCACTGTCTATGTTCATTGTATACCTGCACTGTCTATGTTCATTGTATACCTGCACTGTCTATGTTCATTGTATACCTACACTGTCTATGTTCATTGTATACCTACACTGTCTATGTTCATTGTATGCCTGCACTGACTGTGTTCATTGTATACCTGCACTGTCTATGTTTATTGTATACCTGCACTGTCTATGTTCATTGTATACCTACACTGTCTATGTTCATTGTATACCTACACTGTCTATGTTCATTGTATACCTGCACTGTCTATGTTCATTGTATACCTGCACTGGCTATGTTCATTGTATACCTGCACTGACTGTGTTCATTGTATACCTGCACTGCCTATGTTCATTGTATACCTGCACTGCCTATGTTCATTGTATACCTGCACTGTCTATGTTCATTGTATACCTACACTGTCTATGTTCATTGTATACCTGCACTGTCTATGTTCATTGTATACCTGCACTGGCTGTGTTTATTGTATACCTGCACTGACTGTGTTCATTGTATACCTGCACTGTCTATGTTCATTGTATACCTACACTGTCTATGTTCATTGTATACCTGCACTGTCTATGTTCATTGTATACCTGCACTGTCTATGTTCATTGTATACCTGCATTGTCTGTTTTTATTGTATACCTGCACTGTCTATGTTCATTGTATACCTGCACTGTCTATGTTCATTGTACACCTGCACTGGCCTGTAATTTCACTTTATATACACTGTCTATGTTCATTGTATACCTGCACTGTCTTATATTCATTGTATACCTACTGTCTATATTTCATTATACCTGCACTGCCTATGTTCATTGTATACCTGCACTGTCTATGTGCATTGTATACCTACACTGTCTATGTTCATTGTATACCTGCACTGACTGTGTTTATTGTATACCTACACTGTCTATGTTCATTGTATACCTGCACTGTCTATGTTCATTGTATACCTGCACTGTCTATGTTCATTGTATACCTGCACTGTCTATGTTCATTGTATACCCACACTGTCTATGTTCATTGCATACCTGCACTGTCTATGTTCATTGTATACCTACACTGTCTATGTTCATTGTATACCTACACTGTCTATGTTCATTGTATACCTACACTGTCTATGTTCATTGTATACCTGCACTGTCTATGTTCATTGTATACCTACACTGTCTATGTTCATTGTATACCTGCACTGTCTATGTTCATTGTATACCTGCACTGCCTATGTTCATTGTATACCTGCACTGATTGTGTTCATTGTATACCTACACTGTCTATGTTCATTGTATACCTGCACTTACTGTGTTCATTGTATACCTACACTGTCTATGTTCATTGTATACCTGCACTGCCTATGTTCATTTCATACCTGCACTGTCTATGTTCATTGTATACCTACACTGACTGTGTTCATTGTATACCTACACTGTCTATGTTCATTGTATACCTGCACTGACTGTGTTCATTGTATACCTGCACTGACTGTATTCATTGTATACCTGCACTGACTGTGTTCATTGTATACCTACACTGTCTATGTTCATTGTATACCTGTACTGACTGTGTTCATTGTATACCTACACTGTCTATGTTCATTGTATACCTGCACTGACTGTATTCAGTGTATACCTGCACTGACTGTATTCATTGTATACCTGCACTGTCTATGTTCATTGTATACCTACACTGTCTATGTTCATTGTATACCTACACTGTCTATGTTCATTGTATGCCTGCACTGACTGTGTTCATTGTATACCTGCACTGTCTATGTTTATTGTATACCTGCACTGTCTATGTTCATTGTATACCTGCACTGTCTATGTTCATTGTATACCTGCACTGTCTATGTTCATTGTATACCTACACTGTCTATGTTCATTGTATACCTACACTGTCTATGTTCATTGTATGCCTGCACTGACTGTGTTCATTGTATACCTGCACTGTCTATGTTTATTGTATACCTGCACTGTCTATGTTCATTGTATACCTACACTGTCTATGTTCATTGTATACCTACACTGTCTATGTTCATTGTATACCTGCACTGTCTATGTTCATTGTATACCTGCACTGGCTATGTTCATTGTATACCTGCACTGACTGTGTTCATTGTATACCTGCACTGCCTATGTTCATTGTATACCTGCACTGCTATATTTAAATTTATACATACCTGCACTGTCTATGTTCATTGTATACCTACACTGTCTATGTTCATTGTATACCTGCACTGTCTATGTTCATTGTATACCTGCACTGGCTGTGTTTATTGTATACCTGCACTGACTGTGTTCATTGTATACCTGCACTGTCTATGTTCATTGTATACCTACACTGTCTATGTTCATTGTATACCTGCACTGTCTATGTTCATTGTATACCTGCACTGTCTATGTTCATTGTATACCTGCATTGTCTGTTTTTATTGTATACCTGCACTGTCTATGTTCATTGTATACCTGCACTGTCTATGTTGTTGTACACCTGCACTATTTGTGTTCGTGTATACCTACATATCTGTAATTTATTGTATACCTACTGTCTTATGTTCATTGTATACCTGCACTGTCTATGTTCATTGTATACCTGCACTGCCTATGTTCATTGTATACCTGCACTGTCTATGTGCATTGTATACCTACACTGTCTATGTTCATTGTATACCTGCACTGACTGTGTTTATTGTATACCTACACTGTCTATGTTCATTGTATACCTGCACTGTCTATGTTCATTGTATACCTGCACTGTCTATGTTCATTGTATACCTGCACTGTCTATGTTCATTGTATACCCACACTGTCTATGTTCATTGCATACCTGCACTGTCTATGTTCATTGTATACCTACACTGTCTATGTTCATTGTATACCTACACTGTCTATGTTCATTGTATACCTACACTGTCTATGTTCATTGTATACCTGCACTGTCTATGTTCATTGTATACCTACACTGTCTATGTTCATTGTATACCTGCACTGTCTATGTTCATTGTATACCTGCACTGCCTATGTTCATTGTATACCTGCACTGATTGTGTTCATTGTATACCTACACTGTCTATGTTCATTGTATACCTGCACTTACTGTGTTCATTGTATACCTACACTGTCTATGTTCATTGTATACCTGCACTGCCTATGTTCATTTCATACCTGCACTGTCTATGTTCATTGTATACTTACACTGACTGTGTTCATTGTATACCTACACTGTCTATGTTCATTGTATACCTGCACTGACTGTGTTCATTGTATACCTGCACTGACTGTATTCATTGTATACCTGCACTGACTGTGTTCATTGTATACCTACACTGTCTATGTTCATTGTATACCTGTACTGACTGTGTTCATTGTATACCTACACTGTCTATGTTCATTGTATACCTGCACTGACTGTATTCAGTGTATACCTGCACTGACTGTATTCATTGTATACCTGCACTGTCTATGTTCATTGTATACCTACACTGTCTATGTTCATTGTATACCTACACTGTCTATGTTCATTGTATGCCTGCACTGACTGTGTTCATTGTATACCTGCACTGTCTATGTTTATTGTATACCTGCACTGTCTATGTTCATTGTATACCTGCACTGTCTATGTTCATTGTATACCTGCACTGTCTATGTTCATTGTATACCTACACTGTCTATGTTCATTGTATACCTACACTGTCTATGTTCATTGTATGCCTGCACTGACTGTGTTCATTGTATACCTGCACTGTCTATGTTTATTGTATACCTGCACTGTCTATGTTCATTGTATACCTACACTGTCTATGTTCATTGTATACCTACACTGTCTATGTTCATTGTATACCTGCACTGTCTATGTTCATTGTATACCTGCACTGGCTATGTTCATTGTATACCTGCACTGACTGTGTTCATTGTATACCTGCACTGCCTATGTTCATTGTATACCTGCACTGTCTGTGTTCATTGTATACCTGCACTGTCTATGTTCATTGTATACCTGCACTGTCTATGTTCATTGTATACCTGCACTGACTGTGTTCATTGTATACCTGCGCTGTCTATGTTCATTGTATACCTGCACTGTCTATGTTCATTGTATACCTGCACTGTCTGTGTTCATTGTATACCTGCACTGACTGTGTTCATTGTATTCCTGCACTGTCTATGTTCATTGTATACCTGCACTGACTGTGTTCATTGTATACCTGCACTGACTGTGTTCATTGTATACCTGCACTGTCTATGTTCATTGTATACCTGCACTGTCTATGTTCATTGTATACCTGCACTGTCTATGTTCATTGTATAAATTCGCACTGACTGTGTCTATATTGTATACCCGCACCGTCTATGTTCATTGTATACCTGTAATTGACTGTGTCTACTGTATACCTTACCTGCTTCCATGTTCTTTCATTGTATACCCACACTGTCTATGTTCATTGTGCATACCCGCACTGACTGTGTTTATTGCATACCTGCACTGTCTATGTTCATTGCATACCTGCACTGACCAGTTCATTGCATACCCGCACTGCCTATGTTCATTGTATACCCACACCGTCTATGTTCATTGCTACCCGCACTGACTGTGTTCATTGTATACCCGCACTGTCTTATGTTCATTGTATACTCCGCACTGTCTTGTGTTCATTGCATACCTGCACTGTCTATGTTCATTGTATACCTGCATTGACTGTGTCTATTGTACACCGCAGCACTGTCTATGTTCATTGTATACCCAATTGACTGTATTCAGTGTATACCCACACTGTCTATGTTCATTGTATACCTGCACTGTCTATGTTCATTGTATACCTGCACTGACTGTATTCAGTGTATACCCACACTGTCTATGTTCATTGTATACCTGCACTGTCTATGTTCATTGTATACCTGCACTGACTGTGTTTATTGTATACCTGCACTGTCTATGTTCATTGTATACCTGCACTGACTGTGTTCATTGTATACCTGCACTGCCTATGTTCATTGTATACCCACACTGTCTATGTTCATTGTATACCTGCACTGACTGTGTTCATTGTATACCTGCACTGCCTATGTTCATTGTGTATACCCAATAATTGTCTTGAAAAATTATTGTATACCCGCACTGACTGTGTTCATTGTATGCCCTGCATCATCTATGTCTTCATTGTATACCTGCACTGTCTATGTTCATTGTATACCTGCACTGTCTATGTTCATTGTATACCTGCACTGACTGTATTCAGTGTATACCCACACTGTCTATGTTCATTGTATACCTGCACTGTCTATGTTCATTGTATACCTGCACTGACTGTATTCAGTGTATACCCACACTGTCTATGTTCATTGTATACCTGCACTGTCTATGTTCATTGTATACCTGCACTGACTGTATTCAGTGTATACCCACACTGTCTATGTTCATTGTATACCTGCACTGTCTATGTTCATTGTATACCTGCACTGACTGTATTCAGTGTATACCCACACTGTCTATGTTCATTGTATACCTGCACTGTCTATGTTCATTGTATACCTGCACTGACTGTATTCAGTGTATACCCACACTGTCTATGTTCATTGTATACCTGCACTGTCTATGTTCATTGTATACCTGCACTGACTGTATTCAGTGTATACCCACACTGCCTATGTTCATTGTATACCTGCACTGACTGTGTTCATTGTATACCTGCACTGACTGTGTTTATTGTATACCTACACTATATGTATGTGCATGTTTAATTAGTGTGAATAAATACAGTCATAGATGCTCCGTCCCTTGTGTCGTATTGTCTGACATGATACTCTTTGGAGCGAGTTACCTTAATATATACAGCAGGTACTGTACGGATTATGGCTAATTCAGGTAGTTGTCCTGATGAATAAATATACGATTTTAGAAGGTCATTCTGGAGTATTTCAACGCCATAAATTGGATAACAAGTGTTTGTTAACGTATCAGAGTGAAAATCAGGTAAGTTCCAATGGTAAATGAAATGAAATTTAAATTGTGATATCCAGTATAAAACACACTGCCTGGTGTAACTCGATTCATCCAGTTTAATAATCCCAGCGGTCACTGATGGACGCCAGTAATTTAAAGGTGAATATAACCTTTGAATCAACGATACTCCTTTACTACTTCATTCACTTAGCAATATTCTGAACGAAATCTGTGCGCCAGTATATACATGCAGCTCCTGAGTTGCTTCGCTAGCGTTACTTGAGATAACAGTTGCCAGCTTGTGACTAAACAATATATTCGCGATTCTGCAGTTGATCATATCTTGATCTACACTTTGTCCAAAAAATGTCGAACTTCAGTGACCAACTGGTCAAGTACAGTAAGTTGTTACATACCTCCACAAGACACAGTGAGTCGTTTTGCCTCATGTTGGTCTGTAGACGTGTGTTGACAACGTCAAACTGTTGGCGTTGCCATCATGTGGTGTCAGTGCTGGTCATGGGTGTCCTGGCATCACTTTGTAGGTCTGCATAGTATTTCACATATCATGCGACCCATCTTCACCTTCTCAGAGAGTCTTTATAAGGCAAGTTTCATATCTCGGGGATCAATTCCGTCCTTCTCCTATGAAGATTCTCGATTGTGTGGATGTCTTTCATCTCGTGGTTATGCTGAATCACACTAAGTTCAGCATCAAGGTGAGTGAATGACATTCTATGTCTTCCCTCCCATGTCCAGCCAATACATATCACCTAACATTCATATGGCTGGCAACAGAGTAAACATTTGTCCCACGGTTTTTTTTATCCATTTGAAGATGTTGCTGGTTTTTATCAGACGGTAAAGATGTACACTTCAGAGGACACACTATTTGGTAAACAATTGACGTGTATGAAGAGGGGTGTCGGCACTAACACATTTCACTGAGGGAAGTCACTTAATCGGTGCGTTTCTTCAGTAATACCAGAAGTACTGAATTTATCAAATACTGTAGAAGTGAGGAGAGATCCTACTGAGATACCTTCCTGAAATTCCTCTTCGTCACATCTAATGCCTCTTCCTGGTCTGTCACTGCCGTCCCTACATCCAGAACTTAGAGCAGTTGGAGACCAGTGGATCTGTCACTGATAAAGCCTTGCTGATTGTTGCTGCAGAGTTGATTATTCTGCATGTAATCCATGAGGCAGCCCCGTCATATAAAGAAGAGAGAACTTTCAAATAATATAGACATGAGAATGAGTTCAGCCCAGTTTAGGAGTTAGTTGAGGAACACACCGAGTGTACTCACAGATGTGGATATAATTGAAAATCTGACAAATTTATCAAAGATGTAAGTAAATATATTGAGAAAATTGTCAGTTCATCTGCAGGGAATCAAACTATAAATAAAAGCCATAAAATATATCTGAAACTAACAAAATCCTATTATGGAAAATTAAAAATTTCGAATATTATTAAGAAAATTTAATACCCTGAACTTTGTGAAGCAACATAACTCATTACGTGGAAAACATTGTCTTATATTACTAAAATTAATGACAATAGAAAGTCCAAGCAGAAACTTATGTTATCATTTCTGCCGGAGAAGATGGAACAAAACAAAGATCTCATTGTAAAATAGTTAAAGAGTTTAATATAGATCTGTACACAAGGCAGAGTGAGAATAATGTTGAGAGAGAAAGTCAGTCTTCTTAAGGTTTTCGTCCAGAGGAAACAGCTCATGTAATTAAACAATGATTGGGTAAATGCCAGCAGATGACGAAGCATTGACTCCTTCACAAAGACGGGGAGAAAAATAAGTTCTTTCACTTGGTGTTCATAATGTATCACAGTGCGAGTTAGAGAGTTGGAACAATGTTGCTGCCACACTTCTGTTCAGGCAGGACGATAAAGGCGAGACTTGGATGTACGGAGACATCAGCTGACCCCGGTGACCGAGACTAAAGTCAAAGTCAATAGGTTTGTTCAACTGTGTATGGATATTACATTCCAATTAACCTTCTGCCAGTTTTAATCTCTCTCTCTCTCTCTCTCTCTCTCTCTCTCTCTACAAAGAAAGCGTGTAGTAACTAAGGATTTCATGCAAACCTTGAAAAATTTACGAATTTCTTGTAATCCCTGCAACCACCCGGGATTATATGAAATTACTGAATTTTTCAGGGATTTTGTGATTTCACTGGATTTTAGAGAATCTTGTTACACGATTTCTCTTCCTGCATATTAGTAATTGTGTGTAATGTTGACGAAATGAAACAACGAATTTGAGGAGAATTATAAATAGATTACAGACAGACAAAGGAACAAGCTGATTTATAAATGAGAGCCAGTAGTTGTGTTAACAAGGAGGGCGTGGTTCAGTGTAGGTGAAGTGAGACCCAACAGCCGGGGGCTACTCCCTCACAGTCGATTCTCGCCCGCGCTGTAAACTTTGCCTATCAAGGTTAGTATTCGTGACCCATAGGGAGATTATTAATACTGACGTAGAAGAATCTCTCGTGTTAATATCAATGACTGTGTGCGCACTGCCGAGTAAAATTATCTGTCGAACTGAAATAATCTATATTTTGGTGTCAGACAATATTAAACCAGCTATTGTGATTATTTATACGGTATTGTGACTACAAACCTTGACTGGTTTATTAGAGGATACAAAAAAGTGTTGGTACCTAAAGATTAATATTTCGTAACGATTCAAGAAGTCAAAACAGCGGCTGCAAACACTGCTTCCAAGAGCCGGCATGAATACTACCTTCTCGCCAAGTAAGTACTGTCATGGTCAAAAGTAACCATCCACTCCATCACCTAACTCCTGCTCCTGGCCGGGTCCAGTTTGCACGATACGTCACGTGGGTGGAGGGGGGGGGGGAGGTCCACTTGGGGGAGGGCCGTTTGTTGGGGGTCATTGAAGAAAACAGGGAAATTCGCGAAAGAAGGGAATCAAGGGAAGGATGAATGGAAGTTCTTTTTCCACTATATTATCTCAGGTTTACATGCTTGAAAGATGAAGACCCTTATTTTATGAATATTATAACATAACGCCCATTCTTTATTTATCATTTTTCCAGGATGTTGTTCAGATTTTAAAGAACGGGAATTAGATATTTATAATAATGTTGTTATGAGGAGAAATATTGAATACCAGGATAGAAATCACATATATTTTGACTATTTACCAACACAGGTCACAGAATCTCAATAGTCTGCCCACTGTCCTCCTCGCCTGCCAATCGTGGTCTATCCTGCTTAAGATTAAAATGTATATGATTAAGAGTTCAAAAATGTTTTGTTTACTTCCATACCCAAAATTAGTTTTCATATAATATATCAAATGCCAGCAAAGCACCGCGGCCAGTTTCCCAAGTTCCCAGACTCCTCCCAGCGGGTTAACCAACGTCTGACGATGACCCCAACCTCCCTTGCAATTTTTGACAAGTTGTAGCCAGCCGCGGGCAAACCAATAATTCCCTGGGACTCGCCAATCGATGTTCTTTTGCGTCCATACTGAGCTGGGTGTGAAGCAGTGGCCAAACGCCATTGCCACTACACCCCAATACCTGCACATTGATTTTCACAACTCTAATAAACATATTACAGGGTGAACAAGTCATATTTTATTCAACAATTCGTTCTTGATTTTTCATCAATTAATAATTTTTAATAACTGTAGTAGCGAAAGGTGGAAGTGATCAAGTAACAACCCAGTTTAGTGTTACTGGTGGTGAGAAAGCCACGCCCCTGCTCTCTTGTGTTGTCAAACGCCTTTATCAACTCTAATGACACAGTACCTGCCAAAAGCTCACTCCCTTCCCTCCCCAGAATCTCAAGTAAAGGCAGAGATAACTAAGGGAAAGATAAGTCCATTTGATTGTTGATCGTGATGAAACAACTCGTACACAATTGCTGTAAAAAATGGCATTCTAAAACAAAACATTCTCGTAATCTGTTGGATGTGCTGTATGTCCTCGGCGTCTACTACAAGAGGCCGATGTAAACTGTAGCCAGACTGTTGGATTACGTGAGGCAGTTATGCAGTCTAGTTCTGGAGGCCAAGGGTTTTTAAGGTGTAACCGTGCGGGGTCCAGGTGATACCAAACAAACAGATGTAACTGCTTCAAGAGCGTGGTTAATGCACCAGTCGTTCCCACAGTAGTCTAGCGTAGCAAAATAAATAGCTGAACACTTTTAACTGAAAGGAGAATTTTTTTATTGAATTTTAGCTTAAAACGAAATATATTTTATGGCGTCATCAGTTGCTACACATGTATTTAGGGATGTTTTTAACTGAACCATGGAATATTATCTTTCAGTTTTAGAATAAAATGAAATACTGTATACAGTATATTACATCAATTGATGGAATATTTTCTATACATGATATAAACCTGTCCAGCGATTTCGTGTAATCACTGGACATAACTTTGAATGATTTCACCAAATCCCAGAAAAATTCAGCAACTTCATGTAATCCCTGATGGCTGCAGCGATTTCATGAAATTCCTCAAATTTTCAGGGATTACATGAAATCTCTAGTTACACATTTTCCCTGTATATATACAAATATATATATATATATATATATATATATATATATATATATATATATATATATATATATATATATATATATATATATATATATATATATATATATATATATATAGATAGATAGATAGATAAAATCACACAGGAAAAAAAGGGAAACAATGGAGCACCTTAGCATGAGCATGGGTAATTGCCTTTCTGCTGCTTTATCCTGTATTTATATGGAGTTTTTTGAAGCTAGATTACTACCCTACATAGGGGACTTTATTCCTCCATGGTATAGATATGTAGATGATGTTCTTTGTCAATGGCCTAGAAACAGTGACCCACTGGAATTTTAGACAAGCTTAATGATTTTGTCCCAAGTATTACATTCAAAATTGCAAGAGAAATAAATGGATCCCTTCCATTTCTTGATATGCTTATCATTAGAAATGGTCATCACTATAAATTTAAGGTGTAGAGAAAGCCTGCACAGGTAGACAGTTTCATACATTTTCTATCGCGTCACCATGAGTCTACCAAAATGTCAGTTTTTTCTGCTATGTTTTTGAGAAGTTTGCGTATTTGTGACCCTGAATTTATTGATGAAGAACTGAAACACATTCGTTCCATTGCACAAAAATTTGGGTACCTTTCATTGTTTGTTGATCATTGTCTTAAAAGGGCTAAAAAATCCTTTCATTCTACTCAAACCAGGCAAGTTCCTACACTTAAGAATATTTTGACTCTGCCCTATCGTAATGAATTTGTCCCGTTAGTTCAGTCCCTTAAATTATTAATATTAATGTTTTTTTTTAAGTATGACTCAACTATTACTAATATATTAATCAATAATAGCCCAACCTGGAATGTAAATGGAAGTGTTTACTGCATTCCATATAGCAATTGTAGTGGAAACTGTGTACGACAGACTGGGAAAGCATTGCAACTCAGAATCAAACAGCACAAGCACAATATCAGAAGAACATCTGAAAGCAGTGCATTTTTTCGTTCATGTTAGGAACAATAATCATCCCATAGATTGGGGAAACAGCTTAGAAGTGTATAAATCATCTTGTGTCACAGAAAGACGTCTGGTTGAAGCTAGTTTGATTAGGAATTGAATTCTATAAACCTTAGTGATGGTCGGTAAAAAACTGATAATATGTTATATAAATTTATTTGTCAGTGGCCCAAGGTTAAAAATGTTTTGAAAGCATTCGAGTTAGATGTAGGATAGATGATTAGTGGGTCCCTTATGTTTGACCTGACTTAACATGAGTTACGAGACAGACAGACCGCCTCCAGACACAAACTCCTACATAATATCTGAGATAGACACACTTAAATGCACGTTCTGATTGCTAATATATACCCGAGGCTGGTGGGGAGAGAGAGAGAGAGAGAGAGAGAGAGAGAGAGAGAGAGAGAGAGAGAGAGAGAGATGTGAAGGTTCGTACAAAAGAAATTCTGAACGAGATGGATTTTTTATCGACTGTAGAATGGCGTCAAGAGAAGTCACCTTATTGGATAACTATAAAGCTCCTCTTGGCCAATCAGCGACCTCATTGAACTGTCTCTGAAGATGTCTCCGTTAACTGCCATCACTTCAGAATGTATCGTTTTATCCACATATAGTTCGTCAATGGATTAATTAATATTCAATATTTTTTCTCCCAATTCTTATCTTATGAAATAACTTTTTTTTTCTTTATTCATATTATTTTCATCGTTATTATTAGTTATATTTTCTTGTTAAAACACACAATATCTCTCTCTCTCTCTCTCTCTCTCTCTCTCTATCTATCTATCTATCTATATATCTGTCGGTCTGTCTGTCTGTCTGTCAGTCTGTTAGTTACCTCAAGACACATCACCCCCAAAAATTCTTCCCTTGACGCCATTGGCATTACAAAAATTGTGACCCAAGTCCCGGGTTGCTCATCTGACTTTCTGCCTCATTTACAAACAATTGCAGGGTTTTTTTCTCTCTCTTACTTTGACAATACAACATACAATACATACAGAACATAAACAAAGGGCGAAGTAGTTCATCTCTCACAGTACCCGAGACTGTTGGAGAAACGTGGATGAGGTACACAGTTCTCCTCCTCACCATAGAGTTAAGGAGGAAAAATGATTTGTGTTTTTTTTTACACGGTCAACGGCGTCAGTCACTTTCTCCGTCATCTAACCTAACCTGACCTAATGTACCCTTAATGAAACCTAACCTAACCTAATTAGATGACAGTAACAGGTAACAGGTACTAATCATTAACAGTTACAGATGACAACAATATTTACAGTACAAGGTGACAGTATTAGTTGACAGTTCAATATTAAAGTGTTGAGTGAGAGTTATAGAAGGTGAAGCTATAGGTCATAGGGTCAAGTGAAGCCGTGTTGTTACAGTACATGAGAATCTTCAGGTGACAGCAGGTGAGGCTGAAAGTGAAAGGTGACTGCAGGTGACTGTGATAGGTGAAGCTTTAGGTGGGAGAAGGTAAAGTTTAATGATATCCTGTTGTGTTTCTTCTGTTTCTTCCTTTATAAATCTTACTGACAGATGTGGTCGTCAGCCAGACAGTCAGCCAACAGACGACTTACATCAGTTAACATCAGTATGACCTCCGATAAGTCACTCATGAACGCCTCTATATGTTATCTGTCATCAGCAACTGCCCTCATGAATATACCTGAATAAATTACATAACTTAAGTCAAACATCACGTAATTTTGGACATCTAAAATGATTTCCTTTATTTATCTAAGTTATTATATTATCAGTCCCCCCCCCTCCCCCGTTCACTTATCATGCCATATAGTCAACGTGAGGTGTCCTGCTCTGAGGGTAATATATGGCCAACGAAAAGCGAAAAAAAATTATGGGTTAAGAAACGAAACAAAAAATTTACACTCGTTTCCGATTGAGAGACTTTGTTGATGACCGAGAATCCTTAATATATGTTAGGTGGGCGTGGGAGGAGACCTGTTATGTTAATACTATTTTGTGTTGTGGAAATTTATCTTAGGAGAGAGAGAATTACTTTTGGGGGGGGAGGGGGGGGTAGGTAAGGTTATTTGTCCACGACTCTCTCTCTCTCTCATATACACACACACACACACACACACACACATTACTGGTGGTTTTATTGGCATCGCAGTGGTTAGACTGATCGTTTCTACCCCTTCTGACCCACTTCTTTACACTACCAAGGAATTGTAGTTGAAAATAAAAATAAAAGAAGACAAATCACGGCCACGATGATCATTTATTAAGTAAACAACTGGATGGCGGTAATTGTGTTGGGCTTCTCAGCAGTGTGACTATATCATGAACACCGCCTACTGGGCCCTAGACCACTACACTAAAGAGGTGAGAGAGAACGGCTGGTCGGGTGCTGGGCAGGATAACGGAAACGGCCTGAAAGACTGCCCCAGATGCTCCTAGATCCTGTCTTATGAAACGTGTGGTACTCCAGGGAGCGTGTGGTACTTCAGGGAGCGTGTGGTACTTCAGGGAGCGTGTGGTACTTCAGGGAGCGTGTGGTACTTCAGGGAGTGTGTGGTATTTCAGGGAGCGTGTGGTACTTCTGGGAGGGAGCGTGTGGTAGGGAGCGTGTGGTACTTCAGGGAGCGTGTGTGGTGCTTCAGGGGCGTGTGGTACTTCAGGGAGTGTGTGGTACTTCAGGGGCGTGTGGTACTTCGGGGGAGCGTGTGGTACTTCAGGGGCGTGTGGTACTTCAGGGAGCGTGTGGTACTTCAGGGAGGGGCGTGTGGTACTTCAGGGGCGTGTGTACTTCAGGGAGCGTGTGAGCCTGGGGCGTGTGGTAGGGCGTGTGGTACTTCAGGAGCGTGTGGTACTTCTGGGGAGCGTGTGGTACTTTAGAGGCGTGTGATGTTCCACAGAGAGAGAGAGAGAGAGAGAGAGAGAGAGGCAGCTTTAACACCAAAATAAACACACAACTGCAGCCCTGGGAGTAGGTGGTAAGGGCTCCATGTCTTCAAGTATGGTCATAAAGTAAATTGATTTCAAAAACTATTGTAAATTTGTTTTCACGAGCGAATTATTCAAGTTGTTTTAAAGTTATATTCTTATCAGGAAACTTAAAGTAACTTAATTATAGCAGCTAAGTGTATTGTACCTATTATACATTTAAAGTATTTCCACAGTTTTGAAGATGGTGAAGTAAAGTTTGGTAGGGAGGTGCGGCTGGTCTAGGTTGATGGCCGTACACTCTCTCCTGTACTTACTTCCCCCGAAAGGCGCCGGGTAACTCACCTAATGTGTGTGTGTGTGTGTGTGTGTGTGTGTGTGTGACGTAGATTTAACACAAACAAAAACAGTACTCAAACTTTATCTATAACTCAGTAACGTCCTTCACTTACCCTCTATTGGTCCTGTACACCCAGCAGGATCCTTCTCCATTATTGTTTTTATTACACATACAACACTCTTATACCCAACAAAGTCTATACATGAACATACTGACAGGTGTACACAGACCTTAACGCCAGTATTAATGTGTTCAGTATAACCACACACTGCCCTGCCCCTCCTAGCCACCTGGGTGTTCACTGGTAAATGTAAATGACTTAACCCATCATGGAAATAGAGATTGACTTACAACATAAACCGTAACGCAGATTTATAAACCCTTCTTCGACGAAAGTTAAGCTAAAAATATCGAGGATAAAAACTAGAGGGAGGGTGAGGGTGAAAAAGTGAGAAGGGTGAGAGATAAGGGAAGCACTGAGTTAAAATAACATCCGGTGAGAGAGAGAGAGAGAGAGAGAGCCGGATATCTCATGAACCGAATCTTGCATTACGTCTTGCCCGATCGATGGGTAACTTTTCTCATCTATATAATGGTTGTCCCTCGTGTAACGAGGATGGCCGGCCCAAGGGCCACCTAGGCGTGAATTTGTTTAAGGTGTAGAAGCTAACTCCAACACAACAACCACACCCTTACGAGATGCATGACCCGGTGTCAAGGAATAGTCCGAGAAGACCGGACAACTTGCCAACTGCACTGGCTAACCATTACCCTGTAATACGATCCGCAAATCGATTAATATCCAGGTTCCCAATTACTGCGGGGTAGACAGAGGCAAATGGCGTAAAGAAACTTGCCCATAGTTTCACCCTGCCCGAGGAGCGAACTCAGGTCTGTTCGCTTGCCTAATATTCAACCAATCGGACACACGTACCAGACAATAATACAGAACCTGTAGTGCACAACTTATCGGTACAGAGTCAGACGGGGAGGCCGGAGGGACAGTTAACAACAAGAGCTTCTACACCCACGCTCGAAATTGTACCAAACCCAAATGAGACGCCACAGCATCAGCTATTAAAGGTAGTAGAGCAGTTCGGGGACTTGCTCCATCACTTCGGAGTCTCAAGCGTGTAGACGGAGTTAAAGCCTCGTGACCGCCACAACACACTGCCATATATATCACTTCATAACCTTAATCTAATGTGACCATCATACTCTTATTGACTAATATATCCAAACTTATCCTGACTGTAACTAAAGTAACTCGATTTATACCAACATTACCTTACATAATCCAACTCATCCTAACCTTACCAGAGTTATATTTACTTTACCTAAATAACCTCATTCATCCTAACTCAACCCAAATTTAGTCTTACCTTACCCAATGTATCCAAACTTATCAAATATATCTTACACACACACACACACACAACACGCACACACACACACACACACACACACACACACACACACACACACACACACACACACACACACACACACACACACACACACACACACACACACATTTTGAGCCTCGAAGGGTTGGGGTAGCCCGCCCACTCTCGGGTCCCAGACAGCTTTAATCAAGTTCCCAGCATAACAGTGTTGTAAATATATCAGACGCTGTAATGTACACATGTAAATTAATGTAAACAATAATCACCTCCGAGTCCCTACCATTAGTGGTGGTCTGAGCCAGGTAGAGCTGTGGTACTGTGTGGTAGTGCAATATAACTGTGGTGTGTGAGATCCTCCAACGTCAAAATAAAAAAAAATTCCTTCCACCAGCCTTCACTCACAACACCCTTGACGAGGTCTGCTCCTCTGCCTTTGAGCCTTGAGTGAGGAAGACAGAAAGGCAGACAACTTTTAACAATAGCAAGGTGGTTGGTTCACTCACTCTCTGACTTATATCATTTTCTTCACTATTGTTACACTCATTACTCTTCGGTCTCAAGCTCTCTCTTACCTAAGACGAGAATGAACGAATAATTCTTACATTAACAAATTCTTCCCTCCATATAAGTAGCTGAACGCTGTTAATCATCTCTTGCGCCGCTGTGTTACAATAATGCGAGGAGAAAACTCAAGCTGTCACCACCAAAGCTTGAGTGTCGCGTGCAATAGACAGACTCATGGGACACAACGATGAGCTGCTAAGGTCGCTTATTGACTCAGTTCATCAACACTGTGAGATCAGTAGTTAGTAGACGTCGGCAATATTAAGTTAGTTGAGTTTTTTATCATTATTACATTAGTTTCTTTATTCTTATTTCTTTTTAAACCCCTTCACTACGGGGACGCCACTATTGATGCTTTATTTAGTTAACAGCAGACGATTTTACTCAGCACAGAGTTGACCCCGTACACAGGGAGTTAAATTCACTTTATTTCTCGGTTATCATTTTCATCATCACAGCTCAATAAACTCATTCGTGTTGCCTCTATATCTTTCATCATTCATTAATTAACTAATTCTCCTTTATAATCATTAATAATCGCAAAAAAGAAAACATCCTTGGATCCTTCCCATCAAACAAAAAATAAATAAACAATAAATGTATTGCTTGTCATCAGGCAATTAACACCGAGTGACGGCCAGTGTTCCACCTCAGTACAGTACACCCACGACAGGCGCCACTGAACAACACGTCAAATCCAGTACAGGAATCAAGACTACTCAGGCTATGATGAGCCAGACATTGAGGACCATGAGATATATATAAACATCCTGGTCAGTAGATGGGAGGACAGAACATAAAGGCCACTTCATATCACCATTCTTTTCCTTAATGGCAACTTTCTGTTAAAGTGATCTTTTTATCGCCATCATTCCTCACACACACACACACATATGAGTATTATCAGTGCTGCCACCTGGTGGTTGACGCCGTAAACTAATGTACTTTTTTTTTGTCTTCCTCTTGTTTTGAGCTGAACAGTGAACGCCTAAGAGTTTGATGACTGAACTCTCATAACTTTCCTTCTTTATCTTTTATAACTCATCTGGTTTTTCCTGGAGGGTGGTCATGGGTTGGAAGGGGGGAAGGGAGGGTCATGGGTTGGAAGGAGGGAAGGGAGGGTTATGGGTTGGAAGGGGGAAAGGGGAGTGTCATGGATTGGAAGGGGAAAGGGAGGGTTATGGGTTGGAAGGGGAAAGGGAGGGTTATGGGTTGGAAGGGGGAAAGGGAGGGTTATGGGTTGGAAGGGGGAAAGGGAGGGTTATGGGTTGGAAGGGGAAGAGGGAGTTTCATGGATTGGAAGAAAGTGTCATGGGTTGGAAGGGGGGTCATGGGTTGGAAGGGAAGGGTCATGGGTTGGAAGGAGGGAAGGGAGGGTTATGGGTTGGAAGGGGGAAAGGGGAGTGTCATGGATTGGAAGGGGAAAGGGAGGGTTATGAGTTGGAAGGGGAAAAGGAGGGTTATGAGTTGAAAGGGGAAAGGGAGGGTTATGGGTTGGAAGGGGAAGAGGGAGTTTCATGGATTGGAAGGGGGAGAGGGACCAAAACCCGCCAGCAAGGACGTAGGAATACAAAATATGACCTCAGAACCAAGAGGTATGAGACAAGGTGGGCTATAGGCTGCCGGGTACAGAAGCTGCAAGTGAAAGTAGCCAACCAGTAAAAACTAAACAAACCACCAACAATTAATCAACATTATCCAGTATGTACAGTCATCAAAGTACCTATGTGCATTATCTTCTACCCACATATGCATGAGGCATGACGAAGTAAGGGACCTTACAGCAAATATGTTGAAGGAAATCTGCCGGGATGTCATGGTAGAACCGACCCTCCTTCCATTGGATGGCGAGATCTTCCAACATAGGACTTCAAACACATCTAACGAAGTCCGTGTTGATGTCAGTGCTCGAGGATTCTGGACGCGAGGACAGCGAGCTTTCTTCGACATCAGGATTTTTGATCCCATGGCCGCATGTCACCGTAACCTAGCTCTCGATGCTGCACATAGGAGGAACGAGAACGACAAGATAAGGGCATATGGGGAGAGAATCCAAAACGTTGATCAAGGCAGCTTCACTCCTCTAGTGTTCACAACCACTGGTGGGATGGGACCAAGTGCAAGATGCTTCTACGCCAAACTCGCGGAGGTGATCTCCGAACAGAAGCAGCAGCCCAGAAGTTTCTTTACAGCCTGGATGAGATGTCGACTGTCTTTCTCTCTCCTTCGGCCGGCTTTGCTCTGCCTCAGGGGAACGAGAGCTTCTGCCCCAATTCCGACAACTGCTGCAGATATCGACTACGAGGCAACAGTCACTGAATGCCGCATAGATCTGCGGCTCAACTAATTTAACACAGATAGGATAGCTACATATGTATTAGGATATTTAATATTAAGGTAATTAAATGGTGGCGAAGGTGTGGCTATTGGGGGAGGCTGGAGGCCATATTAAAAAAAAAAAAAAAAAAAAAAGTAGTAGTAGTAGTAGTAGTAATGTGAGAGAAGGGAAAAGGGAGGTAGGAAGTGGAAGTGAAAAGGGAAAAGAAAGGCCGGTGGGCGAGGGAGGAAGGACGAGGCACAGTCTTCACAACAGCTCCCGGGGTTCAGTTGTTTGATGTCCTGGAAACTGGAAAATTCTATAAACTTTCTGACCTTCACTAACCTTGCCCGCCCCTCCGCCACCTTCAGTTGTGTGCACCAGCCCAAAGAATTCTTTTGGTTCCATTAGTTAGCTCAATGCCAGAAATTCCTGAGTGACTTAATAATCACTATTTTCCGTGGGTTTTTCACGAGAAATAATTTTCCTTACCTATTCTCGTGCGTATTTTCCGTCTTACTGTGCGGTGCTCACTACACAGCGCACATTAGCTTCCAGCGGTGCATGGTAGTGTATGGTGGGCGTGAAGTAAATGCTGTTATACTTTTAACTATAATTTTTCTTGACTTAATAATTTGCGCTCCACTCTTCTTACAAAATGAAAGGATTTCGTATTTTCCAAATTTTGCCCATAAACATAACACTGGGTGGGGCTGGTAGACATAACGAGGAGAACTTACCAACACAGCTTCCATAATGGTGAGCAACTCTTTTGGGCTGCCAGCAGGGTGTTGTCGTATATATTGCATGCAACTACCAGACTCTTTAATAATTCAACAAGAACAAAAAGATTCCTAGTTTAGATTTAAGTTCAAACAGCCACACTAATGAAGAATAATGTCAAAACCTCGCAAAACATTACTCAGTTATATTCACGCCAAAGTTACATCAGTATGATAAGTTCAGCGTTAGTAATAATTACCTGAACAGCGGGGCAGTAAGTGCAGTTAATAATTTTAGCCGATTATTTTAAACTTTACCAATTAATTTTCTTATCATTGTGAAGGAGAATATTCTATTGGCCATTTTATTCACCTTGACCTGCTTCTGCTTTCTCTCCTGCTGACTTGATTCCTCAACACTTCACTCTATTTCTTATTTGTTTTCTTTACCTCCTGTTGTTCGCAATTCCCGTCCTGTTCTGGCTGCTTCCACTCCATTCTGATGTTCTGGCCTCTAGTGGCTGGTCTGACCTCCCTCTTGCTGTTTTTAATTTCCATTCTTCCATTCACTTTCTCCTGATATTTTACCGTCCTACATTTTCTTCGATATTTGCAAAAGACTTTTCCCATAGTCAGAAATATGACCCCCCACCCCTCGCCCATGATGTGAACACTGTTGGCTGCCTTCACTGGACGCTCTCCACCAAGACGCATTTCATAACCTCCCTGGCTCCTTCTATCCTATCTGATATGGTGCAGAGGTGGACGGTAACGAAGTAAATTTAATTCGTTACTGAGCTCAAACGAGTTATGTATATATTTTTTTTAATAATAAAGTTACTTGAGAATAACTTTAGTTTTGTTATTTTTACTTTACTAAAACTTCGGACAAATATCACTACTCTTCGTTATACTTGGAGTCTCAGTAGTAAGGGGTAATATTTTTCCCGCCAATCATAACAGCACTGATCGACGGTGTGCTCCCGGCCAAGGCATCTTCTTCCTGCTACGTATATTATCCCGCACCTATTTTTTTTTTATAATATATATTTATTTGACGATAAAAACAATAAATAACAAGCTTCGAAAATCAGCTTCTGTTAAGGATAATTGAAAGGTTTGTGCAGTAAATAATAAACTGGAACAAGTATGGGTTTATATTCTTCATTACGTATTGCATGTATTACCTATCCATTATATAATAATTATTGGCGCTTTATTTTCTTTAAGTAAATAATGTAAATCATTATAGTGTAGTTGATGGAGTGTAGATAATAGAGTAGCCGATAGTGTTGTCACAGACATTCCTAGGCTTCCCAGCTAGAAAATTCGCACATACTGTATATTAACACATTCACAAATGTATATAAACTAAAAGTGAAGTTAAAGAATCGATGTAAACTGTCCAAACATTGCAGAAGATATTGATAATCATATGCTGGAGGCGAGTAAATGTTTGTAATGGTTGTTTACATCACAATATAGAGAACCGGAATATGTTACCTCTGGTCAACAACATTCACAGTAGTCCTGGACCTCTATCAAGGCTGTGTTAAGGTTTAGTAACAGGTGGGTCACACTCAAGTGGTAGAGTGAAGGTGGGTAACACTCAAGTAGCAGAGTGAAAGTGGGTAACACTCTCAAGTGGCAGAGTGAAGGTGGGTCACACTCAAGTGGCAGCGTGAAGGTGGGTAACACTCTCAGGTGGCAGAGTGAAGCTGGGTAACACTCAAGTAGCAGAGTGAAAGTGGGTAACACTCTCAAGTGGCAGAGTGAAGCTGGGTCACACTCAAGTGGTAGGGTGAAGGTGGGGAACACTCAAGTGGTAGGGTGAAGGTGGGGAACACTCTCAAGTTGTAGGGTGAAGGTGGGGATCACACTCAAGTGGTAGGGTGAAGGTGGTGGGGAACACTCAAGTGGTAGGGTGAAGGTGGGGAACACTCTCAAGTGGTAGGGTGAAGGTGGGGAACACTCTCAAGTGGTAGAGTGAAGGTGGGTAACACTCTCAAGTGGTAGAGTGAAGGTGGGTTACACTCTAGTTTTCTGAGTATAGTATGAGCACTACATTACTGTATGTCTTCATTGTTTACCTTTTTTATTACAATTGTATTTTTACTCCGACTACTCAAGTTACTTTATAAACGTTCCTTTTAACAGTAATTGAAGTACTGTAACATGAACCAAAGAACCAAACGCGACTATACATCCTGGTGGCGCAGTTACCGTCCAGCCGCAAGTCTTAGGAGCATGAAATGAAGCAAATTGAAAATGTGATCCTCGAGTAGTTTTGTGATCTGTTTCGTTAGCTTGAGGATCTCAGCATTTTATTTTAATGGCTTGAGTACAGGTATGTCTCGTGTGTGAGTCTGATGGTTGAGCAAGAGTCATGATTACGTATTTACAGTCGCGAGGGAATGATACGAGAAAGGGTGAGCATTTCATTGTCTTGCTTAAAGAAGTTACGTCGATTCCAATAATAACGTCAACTGCACAGAGGATACGGAGGCACTCAGCGCCCTCAAGCACCTCGTAAATCATGCCAGTTGGTTTATAATACTTGTAACATCCTGATCACTGTAAAGTTATAAACACACACCAAAAAAAAATTGCGAATCACAACATTAAGATTAGTCTTCGGATAAATGAAAAGGTCAAACTCAGTTGCCTTAATCCAGCGCTTGATTCCAAATAGTTCAGCTGTGGCAGAATAGTTAATGGTTGGATTCACTAGGACGGTATCTTACGTGTTGTCAAGGTTTAGTGCACTGTCGACCTCCCTAAATGTTGCCACCATCGTCCTGTTGACCAATAAATAACGCAGGGTGAACCAGGGAAAACTGGTAATATATTTAGGGATGTGACCAATGTGACCTGTAAGTGTGATGCTGTACAATATGTTATGAAATCGATTCTTTTACGGTGGAGGTTTAATGAAACTTAACAAATTATACATAAAAGTTGATGATGGTAAGTTTTCAGTGGAGTAAGAATTTTCCCCTTTGTCAGTAGCTACAGTATATCAAGAGTTGGAGAGGGCGGTCCTTGTTCTGAACACTGATGCCCTGATCGAATGCCTTACTTTAAGGAACCTTCGTCATGACAGGTAAGAACAACTTTGTTTTCTTCTCGACGTCAGCTGCTAATGGGGAATTTTTAAGACCTATTCCTAGTATCCGGCTATTGATCATATCTAGAATAGTATCCAAATCATCTTGCGTGTCATCCTCTTAAAAACACTCAATACTGTCACCGATTATTCCGTCGTGATTAACAGCATCGTCATTTTGACTGGTGACTCCAACACATCATTTTTATCCACAACACGATTCAATTCTTCTTTCATATTTTTCGGTTCGTTTTTGTTGTGACGGTACCTGTAGGGCACGTCATTAGTATCAGCTTGGCAAGTTTTATGACTTTCCAGTTTTAGTTTCACTTATCCAGGATAACCTGGTGGGCCAACATCCATGGTTCATCATCTAATAGAAGTCACTGTCGACCTGAAGACCAGTTTTATTATAGGCTTCGTATTGCTTTTCTGCTTTTTTCACCTTTGGTCCATAAACCACCATAAACATGACTGTCATTGCGCCCATCGCTCAAAAATGCACTTTTATCCCAAGCCATTTTAACACCGTCCAACAACACTGATCAAGAGAGTTTGTTGATCCTCACCGACAATATTAAAAAGACACGAATTGGTTGAGGCATCAAAAAGCTTAATCCATCGCGTTTTTCTCTTGTTTCTTCAAGTTTGCAAGAAGTTATTGAACACTTGTAAATCCTTTCAGCTTCAGAAAAATAGCTCGATAGCTCTTATTGTAAACGCCACATCAGACTCTGTATCGCTCCATAGGATTCATGTGACAGCCAACTGCTTTTTCCTTCGAGATCTGCTTCTTGTCTGGCGCTGAGGGACGCGGATGATGCATCAGCCTTGGATGATGTTCTTCCTCCACGATAAAATTTCAGCTTTGAACTCATGCAGCTTTATGGCACCACAGAGTTAGTTTTCCAAGTGAAGACCAAAAATGAGGAAGTAAGTAAGTTGAGGAGGAAAACCTTAACACATTTGACTCGGAATATTATTATGTCACGTATTGTCGCAGACGTAAGGTGCGAGTTACACCTCTTACGTCTGGCTGCGCCTCTCCTTCCCCCTGTTGTAAACTAATGTTGACACGATTATGACGGCCAGGGATAGTCGTTTGCAAATTCACCAACAGTGTTTACGGACCAATCAGGGAAATGGTGCCGTGAACCTGCCCAAAGTTTTTTTTATTGAGTAATGGACATAAATACCCCGGGAAAGAGCAGCCGGCCGTCAATCTAGTGTTTCTAATCTGTGATCTCAGGGACTCTTCTCCCCCCCTTGAATGCTGTCCTCCGTAACCTACTGTAAGTATCATCTGCCGCGAGTACTAATTGTTCGTGAAGTACAATACTGAAGATAACGTTTACTTGTGTGAAGTAGAGTTAGTTCCTGCCACGTAGCTTACAGCCGAGTTAGTAGAGCAATGTATAAATTTGTTGCTGTTGTCCAGAAAGATGAAATTAAGAGTCTTCGAAGAGATTAAGTGAACAGGCGAAATTACAGAGCGTCTTAACTTATTATCTATCTCCATAATGTGTTTAAGAGACGACCATGTAGTGTGTTTCAAGTAACTACGTGCTGTGTGTTGTACCTAGATTCATAAGTAAGATTCGTCTGGTTAATTTATCGTATATCTAATAGTGTCTAGAATAATAATCTAGATAGTTTGTCTTATTACTCAAGTACATATAATATCTCAAGCCTAAGCCTGACTAATCAATTATCAGGATGATGTGTCTCATTATCTGGGGACACAACCAGTCTGAAGTCCACTCTCACTTTTTGTATTGTTACATAATCAAGTGATTAATGTTAATTCAAGATGTCTTAGTTTTCAAATGTTTACATTTCGTTCTATTGCTTACAACGCGTTCCTTCTGTTGTTTTTCCTTAAATATTGCTTTAAAGTTTTGTTTTTACGTAAGACTTTCTTCTCCCCTGCTGTTCATTGAGATTTCTTAGAGATCTTCAGTGTTGATTGATTTTTACGATTGGTGATCTGTGGTAAAACTTTCATCTCCCATACTGTAGTCACAGCTTTTCTCTCTCCAGTTAGTAGTTCAGACTAGGGGGAATGTTGGGTTTTAAATCTCTTGTTTATCTCTAGTTAATCTCACAAAAACCCAATCGGGAGGTTATGTCCTCTTAATTATCAATCAATGGTTAATATGCTGCCACCACCCCTAACTCACCAATTATGTTAGTATGGGGAAAATAATAATCAATCTTTATATTCACTGTGTATAAAGTCACTTGGTAATATTTTGTCAAGTGATGTAAAGTTATCACAGGATTATGTAAATATTAAATTACACTATTTTCATCTATTAACAAAATAAACAACATTTATATCAAAGAAGAGAGCTAGTTATTGTGAAAGGTTTCACTATTAAATACACTTAGCTTACCTCTTTGGTCAATCCACTTAAAAACTTCTCAGGGTTAATTCGCCAGAGTCCACAAGTCTCACATCGAATGTTAATGGGAGCTCCGGGTGAGTGGCACGACCTCTCTGTATGAAGTCTGATCGCACACTCTTGCTAAACATATGGTTACATCCCTGAGGGCACTGCTCCCCCTTGGAAGTATTGCTGACTTTGTACTTATAATCACCAGCGGCTTGGCTTGCCATCTCGCCTGGCCAGGGCTGGCCATAGCCCTGGGCCACCTGACCACACTAGCTCCAAGGACTGGACTTATCAGTGTCAGTGATGGAAATCTGTACGCTGAACTTTGCTACAGCTGAAACCAATTACAGGCTTGCCACCTCCGTCACAACAACATACCAGTGGACGCCTCTCTTGCGCAACAAGTTATTTGTTATATTCACAAATTCCCACAGAAATCCTGTGGACTAATATGCTAAATGAACAATATGGAAGAGCTAGCAATACGTGCCAAAGTACCAGGATGAAAGTAAATTTTTGACACCTTTTCAAGTGTTTTTTTTTTTATGCCAGGGAGAGTAAGTGGTTGATGGTGCATTCATACTATACCATGATATTCGAGGCAGAGTTGTGATGAATGAAGAAAAATCAATGAACTTTACATTATCTAAGAGTACCTACGTCAATAGTGGTGCGGCGGCCGAGAGGATACAACATTCGTCTTCTGCCCCCGGGGTCTCTGATACGACCCCAGGACACACTCAGTCCACCCAGCGACAGAGTATAACCTAAGTAGTTTTGGGTGTTGCTTTCATGCATCATTATACGGCAACAGTTAGGCGCTTTCCTACACCTTGGGCTGAACGTTCTTCGCTTGAACCTTTGAGAATGTGGGTCTGGGACTGGCCATCTCTCGACCAGTGTTAAGCAATCGACGTTCCCTTCACTCAGACATCTTTTGACCCTTTACACTTTTATATTTATCTCCCACGCATTTTTATTTACCCCAAATTGTTTTTGTTACTGGCGTGTGTGTGCGCGTGTGTGTGCGCGTGTTTGTGCGCGTGTTTGTATGTGTGGTTTGTGTGCATCCGTGTGTTTGTGTGCGGGTGTGTGTGGACGTTTGTGTGCGTGTGTTTGTGTGCGTGGGCGGGCGTGCGTGCGTGTGCGTGTGTAGGCGGACGTGCGTGTGTGGGCGGGCGAGTGCGTGCGCGTGTGTGTGCGCGTGTGTGTGTGTGCGCATGCATGCGTGTGTGTGTGTGTGTGTGTGTGTGTGTATGTGCGTGTGCGGCGCGTGTGTGTGGCGTGTGTGTGTGAATGTGAGGGCGTGTGGTGTGGACGTGGGCGGGCTTGTGTGTGTGCGGGCTAATAAAGATGTGTTTTGGTGGCCTCCATCTCCGCCTTATTGCCTGACGAAAGATCAAAACAAACACGAAAAGGAAATTCGAATTTTCTTTAACACGGTTCGCTAATTAACTGACCCTCATTGGTAGAATGTTACTCGAAATTTATAGCTTAAAGTTGTTTTCTCTCAGATCAGTGATGGTGCAGGACGTCAAAAATCAATAATATGAAACTATTAGTGTTTTGTTCTCGGCGTTCTGTTTTTAATATATCTAGGGTGTGGTTGTTATTTTTTTATTGCAATGTCGCCGTTGTTGTTTTGAAGTTGTTGTTATATTAATATTATAGTCCTTGGGTTATTTGGTCATTTTATTGTTGTCGTTAACCTTCTTTCTCCTTGACTTCAGTTTTACGGATGTTTGTCTTTGTTGCTGCTGAAGGTTATTGTATCCTCGGGAACCACAAATGTTGACTGTTGTCGTGTCTGGCGCCTTTCTTGTTATTGTTCCTTCCGCCGCTGGCCTTATTATATATGGCAAGTTGCAATTACTTCTATTGTTACAATGTCTGTGGTTGCAAAGGTTTTCGCTTTCGTTTTTATGTCAATGTACGAGTACCTCTGAAGGCGATATACACTTATTTAAGACATTGATATCTATGCCAACTGTCAGATCAGTTGGGTGTTGGCCAGGGACCAGTTGTTTGAATTTTTAAGAAAGCAGTGTATTCAGGACAGGGAGAATGGGAATCTGAAAAATTACCTAAGATGGTGGAGGGGCTGTGCGTAGGACATAAAACCATAGAAAGACCTACAGACGGAGACTCACAGCAGCTTGAAGGAAGAGTTGGTCTATGCAAGGTTCAGGGTTAAGTACTGTACGTATATACCCTTTGTGATTGTGATGGGTATACGGAGTGAGACCGTCAGGGACTGGTGGTTGTGGGAGCTCCTGTTTGTGGAGGATCTTGTTATAACATCAGAAACAGAGGAGAAACTGCAAAGAGGAGTGTTGCTGTGTCAGGAGAGTCGTGAGAGCCAGGGGTTAAGATTAACTGTTGGGAAGGCAGAGGTTATGGTGAGTAGCAAGACAGGAGTGGATGAGATCAAGATTGTGGATTGGAGATATTGAAGAGGTTTAAGTACTTGTGCTCAGTGGAGGAAGAGTGTGGAGAGGAAGTGGGATAGGATGAGAACATTTAGGACGAAGTGGAGGAAGGTTCAAGGCAACTTACTTGACAGTACGCTGCCAAGGAAGCTGAAATTAAATGTGCATACAAGGCAGCGCTTAGGACAGTGTGTATGTACAGTATGGTGTGAAGACGTGAACATCCAAGAAGGAGGAGTTGCTGAAGAGAACATATATAAAGATATTATGATGGATATAGGGAGTGTCACTCAAGGACAAGACAAAAATATTAGAGCAAGAGCAGCAGTGACATGTAAGTAATAAGAGTGGGAGAGTGAGGTAAGACTAAGATGGTTTGGTTATGTAATACGTCGAGTGGGAGGAGGGAGAGGCGATCAACAGAGTCTAGAATGAACCAATCAGAGGGAGAAAGAGAAAAGTTAAAAATGGAGGGACGCAGTTAGTTAATGGAGACATGGAAAACATTGGGCTGAAAGTGGACTGGGAAGAAGACAAAGAAACGTGGCAAAGACGGATCCTGGCACTCGTCCCTAACCCTCGGGAGGAGTTAAAGACGAAGAAGAATAAAAGAAGTCGAAGGTCAGGGTCAACGATGAAGGTTAAAGCACCAGGTAGATTGTGTTTGTTTTCATTTCTGGAGATGGTGTCTATCCTCCCCCCCCCCCGTGTGGTTGGGGATATTAAAGCTGCCTCTTACAACGTTGTTAACACGGCTGTAATTAATGGTTTACTGTTGACGGGACTAACAGTGTAAATGCAACTCGGAATGTTTATTGAAATGACAAAAACAAATAATACGATACTTAAATGAATTTGTGTTCTCTCTCTCTCTCTCTCTCTCTCTCTACACCACACAACCTTCCTCACCACAGTTCTACGTCACAGAAAAAAAGAGAAGACAGACAGACAGACAGACAGACAGAAACAATGATAGATAGATAGATAAATATTTACATATAAACAGACAGACACTACATATGTGGAG